>NW_020955813.1:353428-414123 GCF_003031625.1 Empidonax traillii
CTGGGGAAGGGGGGACGGTGGCGCCCCGAGGGCGTCGGGGGGAATGGGGAGAGAATAGGGAAGCGACCCCTTTGATCTCCCCGCATCAAAGGGCCCGGAGCCCCCCCTCCCCTCCCAGCTGGGGTCAGAGGAATGGGAGAGGACAGCGAGAGTCCTGCCGTGTGTCCCCCCGGTGTCCCCGTATCCCCCCCCGGGGCGGGGGGTGCGCAGCAGCCCCTCTCCCTTCCTGCGGGGCTGCGCTGGCGCCAGGAAGGACGCGGGGGAGGCGGCGGGGGGAGACTTGGAGGAGACCAAAGCAGCGACTGTCACATCGGGGGAAAGCGAGGGGGGCTCTCTGCACCCACCGCGGCTCCCAGCCACCGTGGGGGGGTTACATGAGGGGGAGTCCCCCCCCTTTCACCCCTTCCAGGTCCCTCCGTCGGGCGTGCCCGGCTGGAGACAGCGGCGGCGTCGGGGCGTGCGGAGCATCTGGCCGGGACCAGGGGCGGGGGGTGGGAAATGGAGGGGGGGGGGGGTCTGCCCTCGCCATTGCGAAACCCCCTCCCGACCAATGTCGGAGCCCTCGGGGCGGGGTGGGGGCGGTTTTGGGGGCTCGTGGGCACAGCCCCCCCTCGGGAAGCCTTTGAAATCCCAGCCGGCGGGCCCCCCGCCCCGAGGGGGCGGGCAGGACGCGGCCCCGGGGGTATAAAGGCGGCGCGGGAGCGCAGGGAGCCGCTGCTCGGGGCCACCGCGGGCACGGGAGGGCACGGCGGGGACCAGGATGCGCGGGCTGGTGGCGCTGCTGGCGGCGCTGAGCTGCGCGGCCCCGGCGGGGCGGGCGGCGGCTCCCGGGGGCGGCCTCAGCTCCAACGCCATCAAGGGACCCCCCCCGGGGGGGGCAGAGGCCAGCGCCGCCCCCGCACCCCCTTTCGACGGCAGCAACAAGGCACCGCCGGCAGCCACCCGGCAGGTAGGAACGGGCATGGAGCGGGGGGACACCGGGATGGAGGGGGGACACACGGAGCGGGGGGGGAGAGGGGACACCGGGGGTGGATTTGGGGCACACACGGACGGTGGAGAGAAAGGACACCGGGGATGGATGTGGGACACACATCGAGGGTGGAGGGGATGCATCGGGGATGGAGTTGAGGGACGCATTTGGGACGGAGGGGAAGGACACGCACAGACTAGAGATGGAGTGGGGAGACGCCGAGGATGGAGGGGACACCAAGGCCAGGGGGTGGAGGGAGGGTGTACCCACCGGGGGTGGAGGAAAAGGGACACGCATGGGGGATGGAGGCGACACTGAGGACGGGGGGAGACGCACCGGGAATGGAAATGGGGACACCGGGGATGGAGGAGAAGCACACACCGGGGACAGAAGAACGAGACACAGTGGAGGTGGATGGAGGGGACTCACGGGGCACGGTGACACGCACACACTCACGCACGCCCCGGGGAAGGAGTCGGGGGACACCTCGGGGATGGAGGGGACACGAGGGACAGGGAAAGCGCACCGGGGTGGAGGCGGGAAAGGGGACACAGCAGGGATGGATGGAGGGGAGACACAGCGGGAATTGAGTAGGGACAACACCTTGGGATGGAGGGGACGCACCGGGATGGAGCGGGGACACACAGGGTGCGGAGGAGGGGACACGGCCCGGGGATGGGAGTGTCGGCCCCGCTGACCCCCTCCGCCTCTTCTGTGTCCCCCCAGCCTTTCCCGTGCGCCGAGGACGAGGACTGCGGCCCCGAGGAGTTCTGCGGGGGGGCGGCCCGCGGCGGGGGGGCCCCGCTGTGCCTCTCCTGCCGGAGGCGCCGCAAGCGCTGCCTGCGCGATGCCATGTGCTGCCCCGGCATGACCTGCAGCAACGGTGAGGGCCGGGGGGCTGCGGGCGGGGGACACGCACTCTGCAGGTGACCGCGGGAGGGGGTCGGGGTCCCACCCGTGGCTGACAGCCGCCCCACTGTCCCCCGCAGGTCTCTGCACTCCTCCGGAGCCTCCCCACGGAGCCGCCGAGCTGGAGGAGCCCGGCACTGAGGCTCTGCCCCGACGGACGCCCGCTCCCGCCTGGATCCCCACGGCCAAAGGTAAGGGGGGCCGCGCTGCCGGGACCCCAAGGCCCGTGGGAGGTGCCCACCCTGCTGTCTCTCTTGGGGTCAGTCCGGGATACTCACCCTGCCGCTCTGTTCCCTGTGGGATCAGTTTGGGATGCCCGCCCTATCTTTCTGACCCCCACGGAATCAGTCCGTGATGTCCATCCATCTCTGCTGTCACCCGTGGGATTGTTCCAGGATGCCCACCCTGCCCCACTGTCCCTGCCTCGGTGTCCACTATATGGGGGTGTCTTGAATTGCTCACTCCACCTTGCTGACCCTCGTGGGATCAGTCTGAGATGCCCATCCTGCCCTGCTGTCCCCTGTGGGACTGCTCTGGGATGCCCACCGTGAACCTCTGCGCCCCATGGGACCAGTCCAGGGTGCCCACTCAGCCTCAGTGTCCCCTGCGGGATCAGTTCAGGATGCCCGCCCTTGCCTGCTGTCCCCCGGGGATCAGTCTGGGATGCTCATCCGGCCCCACTGCCCCCCTTGGAGGAGCCCAGGCCGCCCCCCCGCCCCGCTGCCCCTGTCCCCTCGCTGAGTGCCCTGTCCCCCGCAGGCGAGGAGGGCGACCTGTGCCTGCGCTCGTCGGACTGCGCGGCCGGGCTGTGCTGCGCCCGCCACTTCTGGTCCAAGATGTGCAAGCCGGTGCTGCGGGAGGGGCAGGTGTGTACCCGGCACCGGCGGAAAGGCTCCCACGGGCTGGAGATCTTCCAGCGCTGCCACTGTGCCGAGGGCCTGGCGTGTCGCCTGCAGCGGGAGCTCGGCCCCGGGGACACGTCCCGCCTGCACACCTGCCAGCGGCACTGACACGGACACGCGGACACACGGACACACGGACACGCGGACACGCGGACACACGGACACCGGCACGCAGCCCGGCCCCGCCGGGACAGACTCCGGCCCCGCCGGAGGGAAGGCTGTTTCTCAAGGGAACTACTTTAAAGCGACTTTCTTGCAGTACGTTACTGTGTTGTGAATACTGAGCTGGCACTTAGCGCTGTACAGAACGCCGGCACGGGCCGGTTTTTTTTTTTCCCCGGGGGCGCTGCCTCGTGCTCTCCGAGGGACTGGGACTTTGTACACACTGGGTTTTTATTCCCGGCTCAAAGGGATGCCACCGTCTGTTTGCGAGCGAATAAACTCCTCTTTCAAACCAGCCTGAGCTGCCTGTGCGTGCCTGCCCCACGTGTGGAGCCCTCCTGCGCCACGGGAGGGGGGGAAATGCCCATTTTTGGGGCACTTCGGATGGGGGGCGAGGGGGCTTATCAGAGCACCCCGTGGGGAAGGCTGGTTGGTGTCACTGTTGATTCAGCTGCTTTTTAGGAAATATTTAGGCCACCGCTACCCTCTGGCCCCCAGAGCAAGGATGGGTGCTCTGTCCAGGGGTCCAGGGAGGGCAGGTGTCAGCAAAACACCCTCCTGCCCGATTTTGGAGGCAGGAGGGAGTGAAGGATCAGCAGAGGGGCTGTGCTGGGCCCATCACTGCTCCATCACAGCAGTCTCTGCTCCATGCGCGATAAAGGCTTATTTTTCCTTCACTTGGCAGCTTGTTACTGTGGGCTTTCCCCCTTTGGGGCTGGCATGGAGGGAGGGAAAGGTGTAAATACATTTTTTCCCCCCACCCCCACACAAGAACAGGACCCTGTGCACCCTCAGAAGCTTCCCGGGGCAGAACCTGACCCTTTCCCAAATCCAGGAGGTTCAGCAGTGTGGAGAGATGAGCTGTAAGCAGCAGACCACGGCAGAAACTCAGGCAGGAGGGCTGCAGTTAATGCCTGGGGTTGCTCAACAGCACGAAACCAGGCACCGAGCAGCTTCCACGACTCGGGGCGTTCGCTGCTCCTTTGCTGACAGTTACTGGATAAAACCTTAATAACAGAAGGTCAAACAGCAGCCTACGGAGTAGCAAACAACTGCATATCCCTACCCTCCCTTAGTCATCTCTCTGCCAGCTCAGAGCAGCCAAACTTTTCCTGGGAACATGCTCCCACCTCCCTCCACATTTTCCACAGTGCTGCGCTTCTGGAGTCACTCGGTGTTGCCATATTGTCCTGCAATATTTTCGCGGTTGGGAAATGGGATTTTGGTTGGATTCAACGTTCTTAGGGGTTTTTTTGTCAACCTTAATGATTCTATGGGCTTTTTTTCCCCAGATTTACCTCTCCCGGCAGTGTGTGCCCCCTACAGAATGAATATTAAAAATTAAAGGCGAGCAAAGCTGCAAAGCCCAATCCCAGCGCCCATCCTTGTAGGAGATCATCCCCTCCTTCCACCACAAGCAACAACCGTTTGTTCCCACGTCTTGCTCCGCAGTTATTTCAAAGGAGGGGAAACCCTTTGTTTGCCGCGGCTCCAGGATCACCCTCCTCTACCTCCTTGTGGATTCCTTTAACCACTTCTAGGCTGGCAAAGCGCCACTTTCTCACGCAAAACTCACGCTCGCTCTTTGCCCACCCCGCAATATCCATCCATCCATCATCCCCCTACAGCTGCCTCTCTCCCCTCACCCAGCCGCTCAGCCCCGGGATTTGGGGCACATCCCCTGCCAGATTCCCAGAGGGAGGAGGCTCAACGAGCCCGTGTGGCCCAGCTGCGCCCCAGCCAAGCCTTTCATCGGGCCGTGGCCATTTACATGTTGATGGACTTATTACTCCCCTAAATCATCTGCTAATGGGTCCCCTCCCTCCCTGAGAGGTAGATTAGAAGCTCTGCCCAGAAGTGCCCTCCCTAAGCATCTCGGTTATCCTCACCCCCCTCTTAAGGTGTTAATTAGGGACACAAGTCAGGCACTGGGGGAAGGAAAAAAAAAGCTGCTTGAGAGAGAAAAGGAAAAAAAGGCTAATAAACATCCCTTTGGAGTAGCAGGGATGAGGTGTATTTGTTTGAGGCCGTGCAGGAACACACACCTTTCCTGCTCTGCGAGGGGTGCTGAGGAGCGGGACCACCTGCATGCTCCATTTCCCACCCCGAGCGAGATCAAGGTTTGCTTTGCCAAGCCCCGGCTTGGGACCAAGAGCAGCTTGGGCAGGTGGGGGAACTCCCCAGCCAGAGAATCCCGGCCCCAAACAGAGGAGAAAACAAACCCCTAAAGCGCCCCCAAGCTCTCCGCGTTGTGTTACGGCCACAGAGGTTTTCACCTGCTCCCTCTGCTCGGGCCTTTCATCTTTCTGAGCCAAAACGGGCGGGTTTCTGCTCTGTGTCAGGAGAGGTGAGGATAAAAAAACCCGGGAACTCTTCTTCCCTTGATGCCAGCGAGCGGATTTAAGGATTTTTGTAACCCTTTCATGCACTGTGTGACTATGGAGAGGGTTTATCCCCTCAGACGAGTGTTTTTAGGGGCATTGGAGTTTAGTTTTAAAACGATGTGAAGATCAGTGGAAGCAAGGGGAGCATGAGCAAACCTGCTGCAAAGGGACTACCCTCTTTGCTCGGAATAGGGGTGTTTTCCCTGTCTCTTCTGAAGGGAATAATTTCATCGGAGAGGAGAACAGTGAAGGAAGTGCTTCCTTTTCCAACGGGTGTCACTGGTTTGTGTGTCCTGTGCTAAAGTAACACAGGACTGTGTTCCTCCATCTCTCTTTGGATCAGAGCAGGAGATCCAGATCTGGACACACCAACCAACCAGCCCAAACTTACAGGCTTCCCACATTCCATTTTCCCCCAAGTCTCACATGTTCTATTTCCCATAAGGATTTGCTGTTGCTGTTGGGTTGGATGGAGTTCTGAGGCTGATGTTTCCAGGCTTGTATTTTAGGAAGGGCACTGCTGGGTGTTGTTTAGTACTGACTTTACATTTTGCAGGGGTGCTGAGACAGGATAAATCAGTGTGGGAACTTTCAAAATAAAATTTATGGCTTCTCACTGAAACGAACTCAAATCCTCTTTGTGGTGAGAAGGAGGAATGTAAGCAAAATTCCTGAAAAAGAAAAACCTACCACCATTTTCCTCCCAGTGTGACTTGGCCTGCACATGAGCTGTTCACTTCCATGAAATAGAGAGGAATAAGAAAAATCAGATGTTGCCAAGAACAAGCAGAGCCCTGGATCCCGCTTGGGGTTTGTTTTTGTTTACTTCCTTGGGGTGTTTTAGGGAAACAGGCCGATGAGGTCACAGGGAGCAGCCGTGCTACAGACAGACCTTTTTAAGGCACGAGTCGGGCTCCCTATCTGCCTTCTTATCTTTACTAGGGTGGCTGGGGGGGTGTTTAGTCAGAGCCAGAGCTTCTATTGCAACCTCAAAGCTCCTCAGCTCCCCCTCCCTCCCCGCTCAGGCTGTGCTTCCCAGGAGGAGCCTGCCCAGCACGTCCCATGTGCTCCTTCCCTGCCCTTCACCTCCTCCAGCACTGCCCTGAGGGTCTCATCTGCAGCCCAGCGACAGCCACTGCAGGGCTGTCCACTCTGGCATTTGCCGCTGACCTGTCTCGACCCTCTTGTTGCTGCAAAGGTCCTTTTCTTCTGCTTTTGATGGGATTTGGCTCCTTATCCTGCTTTCTCTTTCTAACCCCCTCTTCTCATCCATCATAGACAAAATGTCTTGACTTTCAAGGCATCCAACCTGATGTCGGGTCTGTCCCAGCCCAGTCCCACAACTCCCCTGACTCCTCAGAGCACAGAAACTGAAAACTTCTGACAAAGAACCATTTTCTCTCCCTCTTCTTCCCGGAAGCTCCAACATGATCCCCCTGTTGTTGCCCTTCAAATCACTCCTTAAATATCCAGAATCATACCCAAACACCCTGGGAAAAGGGGAGGGTGCTCAGGACTGACTCAAAGCACCTTCTTCTTTGTATCCTCCGAGCATGCCAGCCCGTCTCTGCTCCAGCACAACCCCGCTCCAATTTACGTAGAAGAGGATCAGGAAAATCTAATAGGTGACAATAAATCACAATAAAAGAGCAGGGAAAATGCCCATCACACCAAAGCATGTGCATGGACACACGAGGAGGCTCCTGATGGGACACAGGGTACAGCAAGAGACAGAGCAGTCTAGACCTGAGCTGTACCACCCACCCATGTATATTTGGTAAAAAAACAGCTCTGCCTGCTGGATTTTATTTTTCTCACTGAGGTACATGTTGCTCTTAAATAAACATGATTATACCCTACATGGAGCTGCAGCTCAGGCCAAACACTAAAAATAGTGGGCAGAAAGTAGAGACTTCAATTAGATGCATACTGCTCAACAATTTAACTTCTAATTGGCTTGTGGTTATTCCCCAACTAGGAACCAACCCTGGTGTGTTTAAAGGATTCACAGTCTAGCAAAACAGGGGCTTGAATATTTTTTAAAGTGGATTGACCAGAAAAAGAGGCCCAAGTGTTGTATATGTCGAGGAACTTGTGTTTGTGTGCCACTCACCTTTGGCTCAGAGCTGTTCTTGGCTGGTCTCACCATCATCGTGGCTTTGACACTTGGATTCAGCTCCAGGTCGTCTCCTCAGCTCCACTTTGGTGGCCCCAACACAGCCTTTTGGGTTATATTTGGCTGGTGGTGCAGCACTGCAGTGATCAGGGGCACCCCAACAATACCTTGATTTCTGCCCTCTGCCACTGGCAGTCCGAAATCTGTTTTGCTTTCAGCTCACAGGGCTTGATTTTGTACCTGTGCCTGTGACTCACTGGAGGAGACCACGACAGTTTAGGGGGAAAAAAAAAACCATCAGGAGGAGGTAAAAGTATCACGTGCCTCACAACACAGTTGGAAGGGAAACTCAGGGTGTCTTTCCCCAGGGGAAGTCTAAGAAAGCATTTCCACCGCTGCTCTGGGGAGGAGACCACACAAACTGCACCGTGCTGGGGCTGCTTGGGCTGAAATTGAATTCAGCCCTTCTCCCCCAAGCCGTGTCACCCCTTCCTCATGTGAGTAGGTTTCCCTCCAGCAAGAAGAATCCCAGGATTTGCTGTGGCCTGAATGGTTTCTGATCTCCAGTATCCAGTGGAATTGAGTCCGGTAATTATCTGACTCCTTGCCAGCCATGTCCACTTGCCGAAGGCTCATCTCATTCCAACCACCTTCCACCAGCCCAGGTTGTTCCAATCTGGCCTTGGACACTCCCAGGGATCCAGGGGCAGCCACAGCTTCTCTGGGCACCCTGTGCCAGGGCCTGCCCACCCTCACAGCCAGGAATTCCTTCCATACATCTCATCCAAATTTCCTCTCAGTTTGAATCCATCACTCCTTGTCCTCCTACTCCAGTTCCTGAGGGCCAATCCCTTTCCAGTTCCCCTGTAGCCCCTCCAGATCCCAGAAGGTGCTCTGAGGTCTCCACACAACCCTCTTTTCTCGAGGTTGAACAGCCCCAACTTTATTAATATTATTTATTTATTCCCAATAAACCCCTATTTTCTAACATAGGGTGTATCTTGTTTTATTCATAGACCTGATATCTCTTCATTTACTGCACCAAGTGTTTCAGCACAATTTAAAAAATAAAAAAAAATCCTACCACAAAAATTCTAACTTTTCCTGGGTTTAATTTTTGGTTGGTTTTGGTTTTGGGTTTTTTGTTTGTTTCTTTGTTTTTGTGGAGTTTTTGTTTTGGTTTGTGTGGGGTTTTTTCTGTTTGTTTTGACTTTTTGTTTGGTTTGGGTGGGTTTGTGTGTGTGTGTGTGTTGTTGTTGCTGTTGTTGAAATGGGGTTTATTCTGCTCTTCAGGCAGTGCACCAAATTAAAGCAGAGCACTGAAATGATGCAAGGGATGCTTTTACTCCTAAAAGGAGATGCTGTAGCACCATCAAGCAGCGGTGCCACTCCTGGCCTGTGGCCAACACCCAGGGAGGCTCCCACATGGAACTGTTCTCTTGCCAACTGTTGCATGTCTGGGCTTGTTGTTTTCTCTTTAACTCCTGTAATTTCCAAAAAGAAATGTAGCTCCTCTTGTTCCACAAATTCGTCCCTGCATCACTTCCCTGCATTCAGGACATATTTCTCCTCTGAAAGAGGGATTGTTTGCCGGAGAGCCTCCAGGTCTGGTACCCAGAGGGACGGACTGGAAAGCACCACCACAAGCCCATCATCCCCCTGCAGTTTCCAGCAGCAGCAGGGCTGGTGGCCCCACTTCACAGCTCCCCATCCAGCTCTCTCAGAGACTTTGCAGCCCCCAAAGAAGAGCTGTCTGCTGCTGAAATCCCACTGCATTAACTCTTCTGAAAAATGTATCCTGAATTATTCCTGAATAACAGGAACAGGAAATCACTACCCAAGCTTTGCCAGCCGAGCTCCAACCCGCTCGAATCATTTTCAAGCCCAATTTACTAAAAACTGTGATCTGGAGTTAAACATAGCAAGATGCAAATAACACAGGGCAGGAGCTGGCTCAGGCTGGATCCCTGCTTTGGTTTGCATGCCTTGGAATAACTCTCCCTGTTGATTTGGCACAGGGAAGCGCCGAGGGACCGCTGGGGGTTGCGGATGCTCAGCACTGCTCCACATTTTGCAGTATCAGGCCCTTGATAGTAGGTTGCAGTTCTGCAGGGCACACATGGTATACTTAGGGATGCAGGGAAATGAGAGGCTGCAGGCAGACAGATTTCCCCCAGGATCCTCTCGTTAAAGCCTGGAAGGACACGCACACAGGCTGAATCCATCGGCCGTGGAACCCGGGGCATTGGGTTCCAAACCCGGTGCTGGGGATCCCAGTGTGGAAAGACTTGGCCACCACACTGAGGGCTGTCACCTCTTCAGTCCTGCCCGGGTGGTTGGTCGTGGCTGGGAGCAGGGAGCACCCAAAACTGCTGTTGGCTGCTTGGCCTTCACTGGGTCAGCTTGGAGGGGCAAGGAGGAGCCCCAGGAGACCTGGGCTTCCCATGGGGATTCATGGAATCACAGACTGGCTTGGAAGGGACCTCAAAGCTCATCTCCTTCCAACCTCTTTCCATGGGCAGGGACACCTCCCACTAGCCCAGGTTGTTCCAAGCCCTGTCCAAACCTGGCCTTGGACACTTCCAGGGATGGAGCAGCCACAGCTGCTCTGGACAAGAACATTTGAGGTTTCAGCCATGAAATTCTCTTGATTTAGGTTTATTGCCTTTGTTTTCCTTCCCATTTTTTTTCCTTCCCATTTTTTTTTCCGTGCTCCCTTTCAGCTGCACCACCACCTGGTACGGGTGATTTTTCTCCAAGGGACACCATCCAAGCTCCTCTCACAGCATGAGACCCTTGGAGGTGGGGAAAGGGAAGGGCATGTCCAAGGTAGGGTTTGGGGTATCTGGCCATGCCCACGGGTGTTCATGGGCTTTCCAAAGTAGGGATAAGAGAGAAAGACTTTTTAAAGAAGCTTATGCAGGAGAAGAGGGTGCGAGTAGGGCACCACAGCTGCTGCCATTTGTTTGCTCCCCGTTTACTTAGCAATAAGCACCTGGAAATACGTTGTGTTTTAAAAAAATAATGCACCAGTCTGATGGCTGGAATTTAGGCAGCGACCAGCAAAAATAAAAGTGATGTTAGAGAAAAGGAAACCTGGCAGCAGAGGGGGAACCCCTTCCTGTGTCACATCAAGTGGATCAGAACAGTGCTGTGGATGTCAATAAAGCGATGCTGTTAATAGTAAACAGCTCCACTGCTCTTTTAAAGGACGTGTTTCTTCGACACATGCAGAAAGTTAAAGTTACAACTCTGTGAAATTTCTGTTTGCTGCCTCATCTGTTTATCATTTACTCCTTGGATGCTTGCGCTAAGAATTTAGGCTTTTGGAATAATGTTTATGGTAGGTGGTCCCTTCAAAGCTGCTTTCTTGCACTGATTTGCTGCACGAGGCTCAGGCAAACTTTTCCTTTAACTGCATCCAACACTGAGATGAGCC
Organism: Empidonax traillii; assembly: GCF_003031625.1. Classification (NCBI taxonomy): domain Eukaryota; kingdom Metazoa; phylum Chordata; class Aves; order Passeriformes; family Tyrannidae; genus Empidonax; species Empidonax traillii. Next base: position 364,311 of record NW_020955813.1, read on the forward strand.
AGTGCAACAAAAACTACTGTTGTTGTATTTCCCCTTTCAATCCAGTCAGACACTTTGAAGTGTAATTTTTCATTGAATTTCAGGGCCAGAGAATCCTGTGGGGTTTTTTCTCCCCCTCTCCTTCATCCCCCAGAGAAAAATAAAACGTTCCTACACGGGATGTTGCTCTGCATATATCAACACATTATCTAAATGTAGGTATACAGCAGTACTTTTGCACACATTGCATAGTAACCCAGCCATAAAAGAAATACCTTTCCCGCTTTAGAAAATTAGGTGTGAGAAATGATTTACAGTTATCATGGCAGGGACAGGGTATTAATGCAGAAATGGAACTGTTTCCTCTCCGTGTGTTCATCTAAAAAAAAGGCAACATCCCATTCTCTGCAATAAAATGCAGGAACTTTCCACTAGGAAAGGATGATAGAATTCAAAAACAAAAGGCTGAAAACGGAGAATTTGACCTTTCTTTACAAAGATTGGTATCGTAAATCAGCACAGTCGTCAGGGCACGTCACAGTTCTCCTGCGTCACGTGGAGCTGACGTCGCTGTGAGGTGGAGCTGAGCGCAGGCTGAGCGTACTCTTGCTGTGGAAGAGATGTGTGCAAGGTCAAAAATCAGCCAAAAAAAGGTAAAAAAAAAAACATAATTGTGAATCAGCACGAGGAACATTTTCCCTAATAGTAGGACAAAAAGGAAAAAGAGAGCGGGTTTGTTAAGGTTATTGCTGCACCGCTGTCCGTGCAAGAAATGCTCCGCTGTGTTTATTTGGCTTCTGCTAAATTCTGAAAATCCTCGAGGCTTCACGCGGCGAGTGTTCAACCAGAGACTAAAAAAATGCCAAGGTTCGGGTCTGCCGGTGACCTCAGCTCCCTCTCACCCTTTTCACACGAACTCGCGCAACCTGTTCTCCACTTGGCCTTGGGTCGAAGGTTGGACTCGATGATGTCAGCGGTCTTTTCCAACCTAGTTCACTCTGATTCTGTGGCTGCTTGCACACGGCTGGAAAATCCGGCCAGGACTGAACTGACGGGGAAGATGGGCAGCAAAAACACGAGGGGAAAGCCAGGGTTGAAGGTGTGGATGTGGGATTTACGGCTGTGGGACTCTCCTGAGACCCGTTGCTCCCACAGCCGATGAGCATCGGGAAGAGGCAGCACCGAATCTTTAAGCAAGAACCAGGGGATGCTGCAGGGGAAACACCCAGGTTCTTTATACTGATTTTGACAGTTGAAATGATCTTTTTAATATTTCTCCCCGTCCTTGCTGCCGAAGCCCCGGGCAGGCAGCCGGTCTCCGAGCGGCGGCCCCTCATCTGGGCGGCAGCTCCTCGGCATCCCCGACCCGCCGGCCTTGAAAGGCGCTGCCGGGAGAGCTCCGACTTCCTCCGCAAGCCTTTGTGCGCTCCGGCGAGCCCATAAATCAGCCCTCTCACGCTGTGCGACCTCCTGACACGAGCAGCAGACAGGAAGGTGGGGAGTGCGAACGACAGCCCCGCTCAGCAGGGTCCCGCCGGCGACGGCGCTGCGATCCCAGCGCCCGACACACAACCGACGTGTCGGGGACGCTGCACCGCCAAAAACGAGGCGCTGCCCTTCACAGTGTCCTCACCGGGGATTATCTGCCCGTGGCAGGGGGCTGGCTTGGACGATCTTTAAGGTCCCTTCCAGCCCAAACCATGTCTGTGACTATTAGATCCTTCTTACTAGAAAGGTTTTTCTTTCACACTCGCTGCCCCTGAGGCCGCTTGTAATTCACGTTGGTTTTCTTGCCCTCCAGCTGGCAGTGGATGGAGAATTCATTGGGAGGGGCACTGGATGATCTGCAAGGCTGAGAGCAACGGTGGGGTTGTGTTGCTACTCCAAATACTTAGAATTTTGCCTGTTTTCCTTTAAAAACCGCATTGCTTTCATCCCTGGTGATGCAGCCCCCCCTCCATCTCTCCGCCCGGGCACCCAGGCTCGCGAGCTATTTCTCACCAATTCGGGGCTGGAAGGAAGGCAGGACAAGGAGAAGAAACGAATTAACTCTTCTTTAAAGAGCCAGTGCCTGTGGAAAACCTGCTCCACGTCCTGCAATGTCACGGTGGGATTGCCTTCAGCTGAATCGCTTGCTGAAATTGTTTCAGATTGCTCAGAAAAGTGATAGCAAAACAAACCTCAGTTTCTCAGCGGTTTTCTTTATGTTTTGGCTCCACTTCCTCTGGCCAACTATGGGTAAAAAAAAAAAACAAAAAACAAAAAACAAACAAAAAAAAAACAAACAAACAAACAAAAAAAAAAACAACCAAAAAAAACCACCAACAACCTTTTTTTTTTTTTTTCTTGGCAAATGGGAAGAGGTCCTGCACTTAAAACCAGTATAGCCCTAACTGTGGGTGGGGTGTGAGCTGGGATGGATGAGCATATTTATGTTTAGCTCCCACTTCCAGCAAAACCCCTGTGGGAAGATTCATTCTATCTGTTGGAAATGCTTTATCACCATTATCCACCTCTGAGTTTTCCCAGGAAATACGTGCCCGGGCAGCAGAGGTTCAGCCTTATGAGCAGCATCCTTACCCCATAGGGACGTGGGACTTCTCTTGCCCTGGGCACGGGGAATAGGCACCATTTGGGTGTGCATGTCCTCCAAACACAGCGCCAGGTGTTGCTTGTCCCCACACCAGTGCCCGGTGCTTGCCTTTCCCGCTCGGACGTTAATGGGATAACGCTTGCCGAGGGCTTTGAAGATGGAGAGGAAAGCCTGGACAAACAGGGGCAGATAAACAGAGCGCTTCATCTCCCGAGCCAGGAGTGCTTCCAATTATTTTTCTCAGTGTCTCCACGTCCTGGAGAAGACACAGGTCACCGCTGAGCTCTCCTTCCCCCCCCCCCCTCCATCCCAAAACAGCCCATTTGATCCGTCCCCGCAGGACGCTGCTGGGAGCACACACTGAAGCATCCCCGGGTTAATTGAACAGCCATTAACCTAAGTAAAACTATAACCCGCTGAGTAAACATTTCCCTATTGTTTCTAGGGATTACAGTGCTGGGAAGTCATTAATAACCTGGAAGTACATTCCATTTATCTTTGTTTATTAGCTGCTTTTGTCAGACGCGAGGATCGTCCCCCCACTATTGAAGCATCACACTCTGACATTAGCCCCAGCTACAGCCTCTGTAAAGTCAACAATCTGATTTGGTCATTAATCTCACACTTCAAAAGAGGAGGCAGGAGATTGAGTAGGAAGATCTCACATCTGCTCTTCCACTTGCCGGTTTGCATGGCCTGACTCCAGATAATAGCTCGGTCTGGCGTCCTCCTCCACGGCCTGACCCCACCAGGAACCCCCAAAACCCTTTAGGAACTCATTTCAACCCTCATTTTCACTTCCAGCCGAAGGGAATGTAGGGCCTGCAGGAGCCCTGTACCCTGCAGAACAGGAACTGGGGATGTTCCACACGACCACCCCCAGCGCCTCCAGGGAGCCAGCTCTCTTCTTTGAGAGAAAGACAAATATCAGCTACAGGGACACTTATGTCCTCTTTTCATTTTCAAGAGAGGATTAATTTATTTTATTTTATGCTACCCAGCCCTCCAGGAGATGTGATGTGGGGGCTGCATGGGTGGGGGGAGATCTCTCCTCCTCCTGTTCATGCTCTTGCCCAGCTGCCTGGATGCTCTCCTGATGTTGGAGATAAGGTCCAAAGCCCTCCAGGCAAGGAGGAACTACAATGTGCATCTCCCACATCTTAAATGGATGCTTTAATCACTGTGATATTGCATAAGGAGAGGGAGGGAGAGGGAAGATATAGAACCTTTTATTTTGTTACTTGAAAAAAAGCTATTAGGGCAAAACCCAGCAGCAGTTTCAAGACCTCCTGAGCCCTCCAGGGTGACGAAACCTATCTGCAAAGGCATCCTGATTTCTCTGAGCCTTAACTGGGCTGGTCTGTGAAACATTTTCTGACTGGCTTATGAGAGTCTTCATCTTCTGCCCCTGTTTTGCATCTGTTTGCCTGTTGAGGTGTCTGGTTGAGGCAGATCCAGCTCCTCTAACACCCCTCAATGTGTCCAAGGCCAGGTTGGACAGGGTTTGGAGCAACCTGGGCTAGTGGAAGGTTTTTGCTTCTGCTGAAGACGCTGCACGTGAGGCAGCGCTTGCCCACAGTGCTCATGGGGACGTGCTCCACTGCATGTCAAAGGTGAAATTAAAGCGGCATTTGGATCCCAGTTATCCAACCTTTTTGTGCAACATGCTCTGAATGTTTCAGGCCTGTCCTTCCCATCCTCATGGCACTCACTCTGGGCTTGGTCTGCCGCGCAAGGACAAGGCCAGTCGACGGCTTTGGGGGGCACTTGCAGGAAGATAATATCATGGAAGACAGTACAGTTTAGTATCAAATGTCCTTCAAAATTAGAAACGTACACACACAACCATAAGCCTTGGGAGGATATCACTGCTTTTTTTTAATAAACTCACGCGGGCAGTGGAAAACAATAAAATTGCTGCTGGTCATCTATATCCCTCCTGTAAGAGAAAACATTCCCTCTCACAGATGATTTCTTTGGGGGAATGGCCACGGACAGGCACCCCGGCCTCCACGGGGGTAGTTTAACCATTTGCTCTGTAACCGGGGGAAGATGCGGTGCCTAATCCCCGCCGGTAGGTAACGGCAGCAAGAAAGGAAAGCGAAAGCTTTGATCTCGGCGAGGTGCTAATTTGTAAGCTCTGGGGGTTGTTAGGGCCTGAGGAAGCCGGTCCCGGCACAGCCACCCGGGCGCTTATCTGGCCCGGCATTAATGAGGCATCGCTATCTCCGCACTCCGAGTGTCGGCGAGGGCGGCAGAGGGGACACCTCGAGCCCTCGGGTTTATCTGGGCGCTGACAGGAACAGTAGGTGACACCGAGCACTTCAAAGTTCCAGGGGCTCGCGTCGAAGACAAACAACCTTTGCTGCCGGGGCCGGGACAAACAGCCGGGCGGGGAGGGCAGCTGGGAGATGAAAGGCTCGTCCCCTCGGCCGTGCCACCCGAGCCGCCCTTCCTTTCATGGGGGCACCGCTTCTAGTGGCAACTTTCATCTCGGGCCTCCTGAAGGCAACGGTGTTTTAAGAAGGAGGAACGGGAGGACTGGGAGCGGATGGAGCCTGGAGAATCACCTGCTGCTTGGGCAAACACGACACCCAGGCGGAGGGATGGTCCCTTGATGTTGTTCTGGGGGATAAAATGCAGCATCTATTTCCGAAGGATGGGATGTGCTGCACAGCGAGGCCAAGGGGAGGGAGCAAGGCAAGGAAAAGAAAAATAGGAGAAGTCATTTGCCCAACATCTCTGGTTTTCCATATCTCGATTTCTCCAGTAGAAGCTGTTTCCTCTCCTACACACGTCACTCCTTCTACCCCTAAAAACCTCTGCAGCTGCAACCACTGCTACTAAATCTCGAGAGACTGAACATAAAAACCGTATGAGAGCATTCAAAATTTTAACTTTTAAACAAATGAAATGTTAAATTAAGAGGTAGTGAGGTGTTACTTTCATGGTGAGGCAAAATACTGATCCTTGAGGGTAGGATTAATGTTTGGATAAGTGAGCTTAACACCTTACGGTTTGTCTCCCTGATGTGATTTTAATTAATTGGCATTTAAATAGAAAAAAAAAAAAAGACACGAAAATCATTTAAAAATAAGTATAACCCGTTTTTCACCTTTATTATTTTGAGGACAACAGGACCAACAGAACTGCTCCTGATTGCACCTTTTCAAGCTCTGAAAAATATCAATCTGAATAAATTTCTGCATCACATCCCGAGGCTATTTTTAAGAAGTCACCTGGCATCTAAATTTAGCTGCTCCTGAAAATGGGGAGCCAGGCAGATAAACCACTCTGTTTGCCACCCAAAGATTTCTCCACCTCAACCCCGAGGTTTTTCCTTTCAGTGCCAATCACTGCATTATCACCCCACACCATCTGATTGCGACACGCTGGGAGTGGGAGAAGCAACACGATGGATGTCACACTTTCCAAAGGTGCCAGATAAGGTGCTGAGCTGGTGGCAGGTGTGGGTGGCTCCTGAAGCCACCTCAATGCCAGGTTGGGTCGGAAGGAGCACCTCTGCCCTCTTCTGGGACAGCCACAGCCTAACTTGACCTCCACATGGATTTAAAGCCCCTTGGACACACAGCATCACTCACAGAATCACCGAATCAAGGGATCATCAAGGTTGGAAGAGACCTTTAAGATCATCCCCTGTAACCCCTAAACCACATCACCCTGTGCCAAATCCAGACAACTCTTAACCACCTCCAGGGGTTGTGACTCCATCACCTCCCCGGGCAGCCCATTCCAGTGGCTCACCACCCAAACTATTCCACAGAAGCCACACCAGCAATAGTCCAGGAGCTCTGAAGATGCATAAATTAGATCGTGCAGCTCCTGCACCAAACCTGTGCAGAAGGCAGGAGACCTCACTGGGGCTCTGGGACTCAGTGCCTTTCTTGAAGGGCTCAGGGTGAATTTTGTTGAAGGGCTCAGGGTGAATTTTGTTGAAGGGCTCAGGGTGAATTCCAAGAAGGGGCACGTGGCAGTTTGGAAGCCCCTCTAGAGCAAGCATATCCTCCCCTTTGGTGGAGACCAAGCTCATCGTGGCTCAACACGCGTCTCGCTCCCGCTCGCTCGTGGTCCAGGCTTGCTCCTCTTATTTTTTTTGGCTGTCTTTCATTTGTGGCCATCCAGTAACCACTAGTTGCAGGCCTGCTGGGCTCAGCCCCCTTTACAGAAGCTGTTCCCTGCAACCACAACCATTTCAGAAAAATCAGGATGTGATGGAATATTTACCCTTTGATTGTTTAACAACATCTGAGAATTCGAGAAATTCCCATAAGACCCCGAGGAATGCGGAGCCAGAGGAGGAAAAACCGTGCCAGAACCAGCTCCTTTTCATTTCTTTTGGACTGTGGAAACTGGAGCCAAGGAAAAGCTGGGATCACGAAGCATATGGTGGTTTTAATTAGCTGCAAGCTGGAATGTGGGGGCTGATTGCATTTGTTTAATGATGAATAAATATGGAATGGTGTGGGTGGGTGCACAAGATGATACTTGGACCTGTAATGCATAGGGAATATGAGGAATGTCTCTGCAGTATCCCAGAGTGTCTATACCATGGATGGAACACTGTGCCCTTCCAAAGGGACACCTCTTTGTGGAGGGCTTGGGACAGGCTCTTTGGGTTTGTATCAAATGGGCCAGGGAAGGAGATGTTTTTTGGGAAACAGCATTGCCCATGGCTGTGCACTTGCAGAAGACATGCCACAGGGCTGGGATCCCACTTGGGACATCAAGCAAGTACTTTTCCTGCTGAGATGTTGCACAAAGCTCCCGGGACAGAGGGCCATCAGCATGGGACAAGCTGGGCAAAAGACCTCAATGAAAGAAACTGGTCCAGGGAACACCCACCTTCTGTATCCCAACCCCTCCCTGCTGGTCAGTACGAGGCTTTTGGCTCAAATGACCAAAGATCATGAAGATTTGATTGTTTTTTGATTCCCAAACTAGCAGGAGCAGCACAGGGTCCCTGGGCTAAGCCAACCACCCATCTTTCACCGTCGCTGCAGAGGAGGGCAAAAACCCAAAGGGAGGGAACAACTCCTGGTCCCTGCAGACAGCATCAGACATCTGGGGGCAATACACATATATTTACATATAGATGTGGAGTAATAAACAATAATCAAACCTCCTTTGAACTGTCCCAGGGGACCCTTCCCTCCCTCCCTCCCTCCCGTGCACAGTCCGGGTGGGGAACAGGTTACACTCCTTGCCCCCGGAGCCACTGAAGACCACCAAGGAGATAGAATAATTGCTTGGTTAACAGCGTTTTCCAGCTGGGATTCTGCCCCTGACTGTCTGAGGTTCTGGTGGTGGCCGTGGTTGCTTTCACTATGATTGCACTTCACCTCATGGGTGATTGGCCAAAGTGGGGATGCACCTGAGATAGAGTCCTGCACCCTGGGACTGCAGCAGCTACAGGCACTTTGCTGGTCATGCTGTCCTCTCTGCCCCTCTTCCCTGGCCTTGACACGTCTTCCCGAATCATCTTCAAATACATTGGAGACACCAGCGGGGAGGTATGGTTTTGCCTGCCTTTATTGTGAGCCTCCTCCAAAGCATTCCTGGTACAACTCTGACCCGTGCAGCCATGACAGAGAGCCATGAGAATACATTGGAAAACACGTTATGTTGAAATTGAAATGCACTTTGAGCTGTATTAAAAGTTGCTGGAGTATGTCCACAGAAGGGCTATGATGCTGGGGAAGGGGCTGGAGTACCAGGAGGGGCTGAGGGAGCTGGGGAGGCTCAGCCTGGAAAAGAGCCTGGAACACTGGACAGGCCCTGGAAACTGTGAACCACGGCCTTGCCTCAGCCTTGGGAAGGGGTGACCCCATGGATTCCAGTCACTGTGGCAGATCAAGGAGGTCAGAGCAGCCAGAGGCCCCATCTTGCTTGAAGATGCAACAACTGGCCCTGTCCCCTCAGCATCACTTCCCTCTCTCACTGTGCCACTCTTGACTGATATAAAGTCCCAGCTTGCAGCCCCTGCCGTGGGGAGTTGATCCTTTATTACCCTTTTCCTTTCTGGCTCAGCAGCCAAGAACAAGACGGAGTGGAGTCCACCGTTTAGGGTCTCTCTGGAAACTCGAGCATCTGGTGTTGCATCTTGTGGCAGGCTTTCAAAAGAGCAGCCAGGCAGCTGCCGAGCACATGCGGGAAGGGAAAGCGCCGCCTGCTCCTTAGAGCGACGCTGTGACGAGAGTGTTCACTCGTGGCAGCTCCCCCAGGGCTGGGGGCGGCTTCCTGTGCCCTCCGAGCTCTGCAGTTCCAGGGCACAGACAGGAGGCAGCTCCCACTCCAGAGGTGAATGTCAGGCCTCAGCCTGAGGGCGTCATTTTATTAGGGGGTCATTTTATTCCCCCAGCAGCACAGTGGTTTAGAAAGTCACTGAAGGATGGCTCTGGGGGTTGTGCTCCACAGAGTTCAAGCACCAGGTCATGGAACTGTAGAGTTGTAGCATGGTTTGGCTTGGAAGGGACCTTGAAGACCATCGCATTCCACCCCCTGCCATGGGCAGGGACACCTTCCACCAGCCCAGGTTACTCCAAGCCCCCTCCAGCCTGGCCTTGGACACTCCCAGGGATCCAGGGGCAGCCACAGCTTCCCTGGGCACCCTGTGCCAGGGACTCCCCACCCTCACAGGGAAGGATTCCTTCCCAATATCCCATCTAACCCTGCCCTCTGGCAGTGGTATGCCCTTCCCCCTTGTCCTGTCATCGTATGCCCTTGCAAAAAGTCCCCCTCCAGCTCTCTTTTTGGCCTCCTTCAGGTACTGAAAGGCCACAAAAATTCCTTCAGATGCCCCCAGAAGATCATGACTGAACTTTTGCAGCAGATATTCCACCCTCTCTCTCCTGGGAGATAATTTAACACCTAACATTGTGCTGCCAGCTGGGAGACCTGCACCAGTGCACCTCCATGTGCTAGGTGGGCACAGTCCATTTATTTCTTCAGCCCCTGCATTTTATCCTTAGAGCTTGGAACATTTCTCTGGCATATGAATATCTAGTTTGGTCCCAGAGAAAAGTTGGGATCTTCCTGGAGATGAAATTATGGTGCAGCATAAAAATGCTCTCTTCCTGTCACTGTTGCTGGGGGCTGATTTGGGGCAGGAGGTCATCTCTGACCCCTGGAACAGCATCCAAAGGTGTGTCACATGCTTCACCCACTCCCTCCCACACTGGTCTAAATTCAGTTCTGTCTCTTGGAGGAGTGCTGGTGTGGGGCATTGTGGTGGAAAGGCAAGATGTGCTTCAGAGGGAGGTTTACATCTGCCAAGCTTTGCATGTCTACCAGGGCTGGGAACACATCAGTGTGCTCACTTTCCTTGGTCATTTTTCCCTGCCTCCGGCTTTCCCTCTTCCCCAGCTCTGGAAGGATCGAGTATGGGGTTCAGGAGGAAAAAGCTGCCCCAAGGAGAGGACGTTCCCTGCTTTCCTCCCACGCATGACCATGTGTGTCGGTCACTCCGTGGAGTTTATATCTGACTGCCAGCTCTGCACAAGGGCACAGAATCCCAGAATGTGCTGAGCTGGGAGGGATCCACAAGGATAATCCAGTCCAAACCTCAGCCCTGCACAGGACCATCTCCAAGGGTCACCCCCTGTGCCCCAGAGGATCATCCAAACCCTCCTGCAGCTCTGGCAGCCTCGGGGCTGTGCCCACTGCCCTGGGGAGCCTGTTCAGTGCCAACCACCCTCTGGGGGAAGAACCTTCCCCTGAGATCCACCCTGAGCCTGCCCTGGCACAGCTCCAGCCATTCCCTGGGGGCTGTCCCTGCTCCCCCCAGAGCAGAGCTCAGTCCTGCCCCTCCTCTGCCCCTGCCCAGGCAGTTGGAACTGCAGGGAGGTCTCCCCTCAGTCTCCTCTGCTCCAGCTGAACACACCAAGTGCCCTCAGTGCCCTCACACGCCTTCAAATACAGGCCCTGCACCATCCTCGTGGCCTCCTTTGAACACTCTCCAATGGCTTCATATCTCATAGTGCAGTGGGATGGCTCAGCCTTGGGGTGATGGAGAAAGCGCTGCCTCAGGCTCCTCTCCATCCCGTGAGGGGAGAGATGGGGGCAAAGCTGTGCTTTCCCCGGGGGGAGATCTTGTGGAACACAGCTCAGCCTGTGCCGCAGCCGCTGCAGGATGTGGGGTTTGCACTGCCAAAAGGAATTAAATAATAAATAGGAGGAGAGAAAGGCTGCAGCCTGCTCTCACTTTCACTGATTTAATTCCAGCGGCGCTAATTTGGGTGACGCCAGCCCTGCCTCGCACGAGGCGCTCCCTGGAGCCCAGTGGGGCAGACAACAGAGTCCTGCCGTCCTTCCAGCTTCCTTGGGGTGACGGGGGAAACAACGTTCCCACTTTCCAAATGCTTAGCACCCCAACCCAGCAGAGTTTGGGATAAGTGCTAGAACTAATGTAAACAGAGAATTACACCATTCCAGCTGCATGTGGTGTTATAATTACCCAGGAATGCAGCTCGGCCACTGGTGCATCAGATGCGCCACACTGTCGCCAAATTTGCAGATGTTCAGTCTTACTTTTATTAAGCATGACAATGCCCAGCAGGATCTATTTTCTCTGATTATCCTCAAATGGAGAGGAATATTAAAAGGCAGGATAATTAAAAATATATGCCTAAACAAAGGATGTGTCTACAATTCTTTTTCCTAGCGCTTTGAAATAGTTCAAATTTCTCGGCTGGCTCGTGTATACAGGGAACCAAAAGGATGTCTTAAATTCAGACATATGTCTTCATTCTGTTTAATGTGCCAGAACAAAAACATAGCTTGAGACCACCACGAATTGATTTTTAAGCGTTGGCTCCTCACTCCACTCTGCCAGACTCCAGGGCAGATTTTGCAGTTCGGATATAATAGTTTCCTACAAGATTGAAAAAAAAAAAAAAAAAAAAGGGGGAGATAAGAGCCTATATCTGCTGGATTTTATGGTGGGGGAGGTTGCCTGGGGAGCATGACCTCAGTTCAGGTATTAACTCCATATTATTAAGCATTATTTTTAAAGCCAATGCTCAGAGGAGCCCACTTGCAGGGGTGTTTTCCAAAAGACTTTGCAAGTGTCATTTTGTTAAATCCTCTCCTACATTTATGGCAGGCTCTGAAATACTCATCATGCTTCGAGGTATTTTTTTTTGAGGATGAGGATTTAAGGAGAGCAAACGACCTGATTTGGAGGAGGTCCAGCCAGTCAGTGCAGGCCAGGGATGGGAAAAGGAAAGGCCCTGGCACAGGCTGCCCAGAGCAGCTGTGGCTGCCCCATCCCCGCAAGTGTCCCAGGCCAGGTTGGAGCAACCTGGTCTAGTGGAAAGTGTCCCTGCCCCATGGCAGGGGGTGGAACAAGATGGTCTTTAAAGTCCCTCCCAAGCCAAACCAGTGTGTGAATCTCTGACTCTAATGAGGGAGCTGGAAAAATCAGGAATGATATGTTAGTGAGGAGAAAAGGGAAGCTCAGGACAGGAAATAGATATTATGTGAAATAAAGGCATAATGAAACTTCCCAAATGTACACAGTTTCAGGATGGAGCAGAGAGAGTGAAGGGGCTGGGAGTGATCTGGTGGTGCTGCCTCCAGACCAGGAGGTGATGGCAAGGATGGCTGAGGGATGAGGCTCTGCAGGATGCAGTTTAGGATAACTGTGGCTCAGTGGGTGGTGCTGGATGCTGCCTGTGGAGGGAGAGGCAAAGCTCTGGCTCCTGTGAATCCACCTCTGCTCCAGGATGTCCACCCCAAACCCGAACCCAACGATTCCAGCTCTGCTCCCCCTCCACCAATGTCTACCCACCAAGCCAATCTAATGAGCTTGGATGTTTTGGGGCAAAAGCTGGCAGAATGAAGGGAAAAAACTCCCAATCCCAAACCCATTGTAACTTCCCTGGATGCAGCTTAGCCTTGCGGGGGCTGTGGGTGCCTGGCAGCATCCCCGATGTCAGGGGGGAAAGAACCAAACAGGCTCAGCCATCATTTGCTGGGATGTAGGGAATACTGGATAGTTACCTCTGAGGAGATGGGAACTGGGATTTTTCCTTTCAAATGCAACAACCCCACAGCTTTGCAAAACCAAGGAAAAGGTCTTAAAATCCTCGCTCAAGTTTCAGGTTCTATTTTCCAGCAAAGCTTGTGTGGATGAGCTCACACATCCCACGGTGTCTCCACCCCAGGGAAGCTGCCAGGATGTAGCACCTGCTGCAAAGAGCATTCAGAAAGTTAAAACCAGCTCAAAAAGGTGCCTCAGTGCCTAAAGCTGAGCTCCAAAGCCTGATCTTGAAAATCTCCAGGCTCCTGCCTTATCTAAAGGCACCGCAATGCCCCAGGCACCTCGGGTGTGGTCCGAAATCCCCTCAGGGGATTAGGCTCAGGGTCTGTATTTCATCCAGAAGCCGTTAAGTGGCAAATGCGCCAGGAGCCCTTAGGGCAGGGGCTGGGATGCTCTTGTCCCCCTGACCTATCCTAAAACTGCCAAATTTAGCAAAGCATTTGCAGTACCAGCTGGAACTGCTCCTGCCTCTCCCGTGGCAGGGCTGTGAAGGATGCTGAGGGCTCCCCCCACCAAGGAACAAAGGAAGTGAGGAGAACGACAGGGAGCAGAAAACAGGTTATGCCAGGGGGAAGTCTGGATTAAGCAGCCAGATTTCCTCTACATAAATCCCGCTGTGAAATGACTCATTAAAACACAAGCTCTTCCCAACACTGCTCCCTCTCTGAGAGAAATGCTCACAGGTTCCTCTGGACGGAGGTGCTGGGGTTTGGGGAAGAATTCCTATCCTCTCCTGCACCCCACCGACTGGAGGCTCCCCCGGCTCGGCCGGGAGGTGAAGCCCTGGCAGTGATGGGGTGGGTCCACGCTTGCAGTTCACACGTGATCCTCAGCCTGGGAAGTGGCTCCACAAGCCCGGGAAATGGCTTTGGGGGGCACAGCCATGAGCATGGCCAGAGTTCAGAGATGGAGCAAGAGTGATGTGCAAGGCAATAAGTCTCCTGGATACCATCTAAAACCAAATAAAAAAAACACCAATGTGAAAGCACTGCACTTTTCCTGGTGTGTCAGAGCAATGCTGGTCTTCAAGGAACATCAGGACAGGCTGCTGGGAAAACAGGAAGCGAGTTGTGTGGAAGAGACCAAACCCTATCCCATTGCTGTGAACACGGCTCCAGCTTGAATTTTGCATGTAACTTGAAATATAGGGCCATATTTCCTAATGTGGAGTTTCAAACTAATTGAAAACACGTCAGCTTCATTAAACTGAAGCTGGGTGGCAAGGGAAAATCCGATGTGCTGGGTGGGAACTGCTGCTGAGTTTGCAGGGGATGAGATGCTGCCGCCCTTGGTCGATTGGTGTTTTGCCGAAAACCCTACAGGGGAAGGAAGCAAAGCAATGATCAGACTGCAAAGAGTTCTAAAATAAGCTGGAGCGTCCCATTTTCCACAGCACTCACTGGATGCTCTTGTGAAGGATGGGAAGAGATCTGCTCCAGGCGTTGTAGGAAGAGCTGCTTTCCACCAGAGAGGAGGAAGAGACAGGTTGTTTCTGGCTTTTCAGGAAAAGGTACCATTTGTACAGTAGACATGGTTTGTCCCATAAGTAAGAATTAGAACAAAAAATAACTCCTCCCAAGTTAGTTTCAGGCCATGGGAAGAAGTTGCACAGCATCATGACTCGTGCCAGGCATGCTTTTAATTATCTCCTGCACAGACCATCTCCAAGCTCTGGAAAGAAATTAAGAAAGGGATGAATTTTGTGTGATTGGATTTTTATTTTGCCTTTTATTGCACCCCCCCAACATATGGGAAAGCACATAATTTTGCAATACCGCTCTCATATATTATAAAGCAGTCTGGCTACAACCAGATGTGCTGCAGGAAAGGATTTCTGTTGTCTTCTCTCTTGGGACTGGGATTTGGGACTGTTCAGCCTGGAGAAGAGAAGCTTTGGGGTGACCTAATTGTGGCATTCCAGGGCCTGAAGGGGATTACTAGAAACATGGAGAAACTGTTTCCAAGGGCCTGGAGGGACAGGACAAGGGGGAATGGCTTCATACTTGAAAGAGGGCAGAGTTAAATGGGATATTGGGCAGAACTCTCCCCTGCGTGGGTGGGGAGGCCCTGGCACAGGTTGCTCAGAGAAGCTGCCCCTGGATCCCTGGAAGTGTCCAAGGCCAGGTTGGACAGGGCTGGGAGCAACCTGGGCCAGTGGAAGGTGTCCCTGCCCATGGCAGAGATGATCTTTATTGTCCCTTCCAACCCAAACCATTCTGGGGGTCTCTGATTAAAAAAGAGAGCATTTAAATCGCAAGTCCTGGACCTCACAGTGCCAGTCAGGGTGTTTTCAAACAACTCACAACCAGCCTGTCATTTCTTTCCAGCTGTCAGATTCAGCTCCTTCCAGTCATGTAAAGACCTGCAGGGGAATCTATCTGTGATTAACACATTTTTCCAACCCTTATGGATATTCCTCCAGAGAAATAAAGTCTATGTTGTCTTCCACCAATGAATTCACAGAATATCAAAAAATATATCACTGTCCTTTGGAAAAGCAAGGAAATCTATGGGCAAAATGCAGTGAGGGGGAGGAAAGAGGAGTTTCATTCTCTCTTGCATGGTGTGACTGTACCCTCAGCAAATATGGGAGGTAGCAACTTTATAGTTCCAACTCTTTGCAGAGTAACTTTGTAGTTATAACTATTTGCAGAGTGTTTAGTTTTCAATCAGCTCAGTGGATTTTACAGGTGGGCTGCTAAGGCTGGGATTTGCTTAAAGCCTCAACAAGATGCTTTATAGGTCCAAACTTAAAACTCTGTTCCTAAGGGGTTTCTAGGATTTTCACACTCTCAGAGCCAGCAAACTCAGCCAAATCTCTGTCAACAGCCCAGTGCTCTCCTGGACTTCTTTGAAACTTCATAGCTAATGGAGGATGCCAAAAATATCCACTGATTCTCTCTCATATATTCAGGAAAAATATTCATCTTTCTAATACTCCCCCCAGACCTTGGGCTTAGGCTGCACCATTCAAAGAGCCCCTTCACCTGGAGTTCAAGTTCAAGGTGGGCAAACTTTGCGGTGTTTGAGGTTTGGGGAATTTGGCAAAGCCTGTTTTGGGTTCACGGAGTTTGCTTGCTAATTTAGGGTAGAAAAGTGCATTTCACCACCATTTCAAATCATATTGTTTTTGTCCAGGGTACACAGTTTACGAAAAAAAAAAAATAAAACAAAACAAAACAAAACAACATGTTTATCTGCCTCAGGGAGTGCAGGACACCTCTCACAGTGCCCAGCAGCCCAACCAGCCTCTCTGTTTACTGACCTGTGTATATATAGTTCCACCTCACCCTTTCTCAAGAGCATGTTTTTCACTTCACCCTTTCTCTAGGTTTTTTCCTTACTTTCCCTCCCTCTTGTTTGTCAGGATTTAAGTGAGGCACAAAAGCCTTTGGATTTCAGTGGCCATGTAAGACTGAGGTAAGAGGCCAGGTAAGATCGTAGCTATGGGGGACATCCGCTATCCTGTTTCTTATCCCAGACACTCCAATTCAATTAAATGGAGCTCATGCACTTGGAAGTTGCAGTTGCATCTGACGAGGAAAATCAGAGAAAAGAAACATGCATAAGCTGTTAGGGATATTTTTTTGACTAAGTGTGTCCACTGATGAGTTGTGGCTGCCCTATCCCTGGAAGTGTCCAAGGCCAGGTTGGACAAGGCTTGGAGCAACCTGGCGTAGTGGAAGGTGTCCCTTCCCATGGCAGGGGGTGGGACTGTGATTCTACCAAAAAAGTAAAGTACATCAAGTTGCCTTGTTACAGTCAGGGCTCAATTAACCTCAGGGGTTTTCTTTCAGGTATTTCTCCTCGTTTGAAATCCTGTACCACAGGCCCTGAAGACAACTTGGAGTGACTCTAAAACCTGTCCTCAGTCACAGCACTGGTGGCACTAGCAGTCAGCATCAACCATTAATCACAGGAAATGTCACAGAATCATGCAATCACAGAATAATTTGGGTTGGATGGGAACTTAAAGACCATTTAGCTCCAAACCTCTGTCATGGGCAGGGACACCTTCTGCTTGATCAGGTTGCTCCAAGCCCCCTTCAGCCTGGACATTTTTTTTTTTTTTTTCTTCTGGTTAGACAATGGTATCATTTCAGGATCCCGGAGGCAACAGAGCTGGATCAAGGACCGAGACCTCTTTTCCCTTGAATTCGAGGGCGGGTCAGGTCCCGCCCGGCTCCACTGCCGGGGAGCAGCCACCCAAAGGCGGGAGGGCAACACGGCCCCACTCACCTACAGTGTGCCCAGAGCATGGCCGGGACTGACATGTTTATTTGCAGTGTTTGCAATCAAAGGACTCGCCACGCTTTTTTCCCGAGGGGGAGCTCCTGCAGTGGGAGTGCCGTGAGACGGGGGGATGATTCACAGCTTTATTGAGGCGCCGTTGTTTTCACAGTCAGTTCTGCAAGCAATATATCATCCCTGCCTGGGATGGGGCGTCGGCCTCCCCTCACACGGAGCGCCTCCGTTCCCCTCTCGCCGTGTTTTCCCTGCCAAACCCCAGCCTGGAGCCGGACTCGGGAGGGAACGGGGCGCGAGGGCCGGGGCGTCGCGCTCGCGTTCCCCTCACGGCCCGTCCGTCCGTCCGTCCGTCCGTCCGCCCGGAGCGCCCGTCCCGTCCCGAGATCTCAGCGCTGGCAGGGCCCAGGCTGCCTGCAGGAACCTGTGCCCTCCCTCCGGGATGTAACAAGGACCAGACCGCCTGCGAGGAGGAGAAAAGCTGCTGTCTGCCCACCCCCCTGCCCTCGGGTGCCCGGTGGGGAGCGCGCAGACCGCGGGCACCGGTGCGGGTGGTGAGAGGTGCCATGGCACTGCTTCTCGTGCTTCTAATTTCTGCTTCAGCAGCACTGCTGACACCTACACCTTACCAGTGCTTCACCCAAGCTCACATCCCCCACGATTTCAGCTCTGCCGAGGAGCAAATGTTAAAGGAGAAGGACGGGGGTGATACTTGCCAGTCAAAGTTACAGAATGAATCGTGGGACAGCTTGGGTTGGAAGGGACCTTAAAGCTCATTCAGTTCCACTCCCATGTGGCCAAAATTGAACATTTTTGCTCACCAGAAACAACTTCTTTTATCTGCAGGGCACAATCAATAATTGATAAGGATCCCTGAAAGCCCTATAAGAGAACTCTGGCAGCATCAAAGGCAAAAGCCACAAGGAGAATTAAAATCTGCTGTAGGGTTTACTGCCCATCACCCAGTCCTCTGTGAAGTCACTGAATCACAGAATCATAGAATGGTTTGGTTTGGAGCAACCTTAAAGCTCATCTCATCCCACCCCCTGCCATGGGCAGGGACACCTTCCACGAGCCCAGGTTGCTCCTGCAAGAAACAAAAACAATCCTGCCTGAATGGGTTTCTCCTACTCTTCATGTTTGCCCCAGACTCGGATTATTAATTGCTGGGACTGTGATATGCTTTGATTTATTTAAATCAAAGCATGCTTCTTTGGCTGCAGTTGCTCTGAGTTTAACTTTAAATAGACATTGATCCAAGACATAGTGATATAAAGAGCAGCTGGTTTTGATAAATGACATCCGGAGATGCATGGGACTACTGAACACAGAAACTCCCAAAATATCTGCAGGTTACTGTGCATCATAACATACACATTTATTTTCCTTACAACACCCACAGCAAAACAGAAGAATTTATGAAAATTTCCCCATCAGCACCTAGGCATCACAAGAAACAAAGGAGGTCCCTTGCAAAAGTTTATTGAACCTGGGAGGCTGAGTGTCACACCTATGAAGCTGCCAGATACTGCTCTAACTCTGCAAAGGACACTAAAGTACATGTAATTAGGGCTGGTCTGTGTTGATTCTTCATCCTCAACTTACTACAGTGAAATGCAAATTCCAAACCCATGAAGTTGTATCATTATTATATAGCCTCAAGCTGCACGAGGGGAGGCTCAAATTGGACTTCAAGACGAATTCCATGCTGGAAAAGGCACTGGCAGGGGCTGCCCAGGGTGGAGTCCCCATCCCTGGAGGGGACTGGCCGCGGCACTCAGTGCTCTAGGCTGGGGGACAAGGTGGGCATTGGGCACTGGATGTTCACACGGTGCTCTCTTAGACCCCATCCAACCACTGTCACCTGGAGTAAATGAGCAGTGTCAGCCACAGCGTGGGTTCAGATGGGGAACTGCAACGGCCCAGGAAACCTGGTCATGGACTGGACATGAAACATTCATATGAACTCACGATCAAGGGACAGGCCTGACCACAGAGATCCTCACACAGGTCACCCGTGAATGCAAGAGTGAGTCAAGTCTCCCTGGAACAGAGGATGGTGGCTGGGATATCACGACGGTGAGAGCGGGGTGGAGTACTGACCCTGTTGGATGGCTGCCACAAACCTGCCAGGGCAACTCTGAGGGCTCTCACAGTGCCAAGGCTCCTCCCTCCTCGCCACTCCAAGGTCAGGAGGCTGGGTGTGACCCTGGGAAAGGCTACAGATGGGACAGCTGACCCAAACTGTTCCACAGGGCCGTCCCACATCACGTGCCATTGTCTTGAGTGATAAAACTCATGGAAAGAAGGAGAAAGGAGGTGGGACACACCCACCCCATTTGTCTTTCCAAGGAAGCACTGCACATGCTGGGAGTGTGCAAGTGCCTGAAAACCCTCCTGCTGATGGAAAGAGTGAATGAATTCCTCCTCTAGCTTTACTGGCATGCACACCTTATGTCACCATCTCAGTCCGTGGGGCTTTCCCCCTTCCATTTTCCTCCCCTCACCCTGGGAGAGGGGAGTGTTTGGTCCCTGGCCAGGGTCCAGCTGCCAGCCTGGCCATGGACACATGGATGTGCATCCTGAGCCTGATGGCCTGTGCCAGACCTCAGTCCCCACAGAGAATGTCCCTGCCCTGGGACTGTCCCCAGCCACACTGTCCCCGCTGGCTCCACTGCAAGGAGTCCCTGGGCCGGGTCAGAGGTTGGAACAGGGACAGGGAGGTTCCCAGCGCAAGGGAGACCAGGAAAAAGATGCCAGCTGCTCCAGTTACTGCACATCACTCTGCCCAATATGTGGAGTTGTACAAATGTGTCTCTTGCCTGTATATATTTGGGGTAAGTGTTCACTCAACCTGTGCAACACCCAGCGGTGCTCAGTGATGGAGCTGCTGCCCAAAGCTGTCCTGTGGTTAAACACAACTACAGCAGCTGGATTTCCACAGTGCAAATTCACTATGGAACAAAATAGGTTGAGACAGGTGGATCTTACCCGAGAGAGTGTTTTGATTCTACATGTTATTTGATCTTTATTTCCTTTTAGCATGACATCTTTCTGGGAGCTTTTTTCTTTTTCCCACTGAACTTTAAGGCTCTGATCCATCCCTCTGACCAGGTGTCAGGCAGCTGCTGTGCAACTTCACAACAGGTTTGCAGTCCTGGCCCACTAGAGCCCCATCTCAGGATATACAGCCTACATAAATGCTCACAGTTCCCAGGCAAGGGAATTCAGGGAAAAGGGGAGGGTGTGAGCACCTGTGTCTGTATTGATTAGCCCAAGGCACTGAGCATTTTCAGGTAGAGCGTCTGAGAGATGCTAAGCAAGCTGAGGGAGTTTGACAGCTTCTGTAGCCTCATCTGCTCTTTTCAAGATGATCTGAAAGCCATGGGATAGAAGATGGGTCTGTGTCAGGGAAGACAGGTATGTGCTCAACTCTGTGTCAGCAGCTCTGGCCTCAAGGGCTCGGAGGGGACACATGCACACAGGCACCATAAAATTGATGGTCACCCCTTCTGCCTGTGACACGAACTCAAGGCCACCGTGGGGAGCTCTGGTTTGGCTGTACATTTATTAAATGATGTTAAAGATGTGTTTTTGTTTGCCATATGGCACCAGCCGTCTGGTGCAACTCTTAGCATCCAGGAGACATCAGGTGAACTCGACAGCTGCTGGATCATGACTCCCTCTGACTGAAGTTTGTCTTTGCAGAGGTCCCTGAGGCTCAGCAGCAGCTGCTCATAAAATATTGACTGGGCTGATGTGCAGGGAAGGAATGAGGACAGGGTGTAGGCAAATGAGCCCAGTTTGGCCCAGGAAAGGCAGGCAGGAGAGAGGGACTGGCTCCTTCAGGTGAAGAGTGTTGGGATCACTGTGTGGTCCATGGGTGTGGCTGGGGCTGTAGGCCAGGTGAGCACATGTGAGTTGGCAAGAACCATGTGCTGGTTATTTCATTAGGAGAAGAGGCTAAAGGCTGTGCCATCCTCCTCCCACTGGGAGTGGGACTGCCCCTGACCCAGGAGAGAATAAAAGGGTGGTGTCTCCCTCACTTTGCACCAGTTTGGCTCGTGTGCTGCCCATAAAGAGGGTTTCCAGTGGCAGCATCTTGATGGTGTCCCAAGTGACATCACTCCTGAAGGCTCCCTCAGCCTCACAGAGGAAATCCGAGCCGTGTGTTGTGCTGGAGCCCCGTCCCTGGGCAGGCTGAGCAGAGCCCTGCCTGCAGCAGCAGGGATCCTGGAGCAGCTGGCAGCACTCACTGTGCCACTCGTGCCTGCCAAACTCCCGCCAGGATGTTGGCACCTGACAAGTGTGATATCCCAGCCCGGACTGGGGATCCCTGCTGCACTGCTGAGGGGTCTCTGGGAATGTGCCACCTCACACCATTTGGAGCTACATGTTGTACTGGGAGCCTGCTGAAGCACCAGACAGCCCCGTGGGACTGAACACAGGTGGGAAATGAAGTTTTTGCCCCAACTGTTCCTGAGTGGCTGCTGCAGGCACTAATCAAACCATAGGAATCTGCTTTTGCTATTACAAGAGCTGTGTCACTGCACTAAGAATTATTTATTAGCAGGAGCTCAGGGAGCGTGACCATGTAGAAATCCTTGAGCAGGGGCTTGGATCCATGGCTTTAGTTTCTAACTAGGAAGTGTTGCCATAATCACTTCCCTGGGATGTGATCAATTAGTTTTTGTTTTTCTGATCAGAGAAAAGATAAACTAGGGAATGCTTCTTAACAACCATGGGGAGTTTTCTTGTGTGTTGTGAATTACCTGAGTTTTGGAGGAGGGTTCCTTCTTAAATCCTCTACTTCTTTGGTTTTATTCATAATATGTGCACGATAATAATGTGACATTGCAGTTTAACATAAAGCAAGATTTTAAGTCCTTATCAGCTATGTATAATCTAATATGCACATCATAATATATATATAATGCAGTAATAAAGATGAATAGCAGCTAGAACACCTGTAACTGCTGTAAATTAACTTATGAACTATAATTATTAATTATGAACCACAATTACAGAACGGCTTGGGGTAGAAGGGACCTTAAAGCCCATCTCATTCCATCCCCTTGCCATGGGCAGAGACAACTTCCATTAGCCTAGGCTGCTTAGCAATCCTTTCTCTCTGCTTTCGCACTTATCTAAACTTCACATTTCTTGTAATGTACTTTTTTTAGTAACATACCCCCAAATTAAATAGAAGGAAAAATTAGCTTTTTGAGATTGTTGCAAACAGGGTGTGCACTGCTGAACAAGACACGCATCACTCCCTTGCAGGACCTAAACCCTTTTAAAAAGTTTCCTGTGACAGAAATATCAGTTTCTTAAAGTACATGGCTCTTCCCCATGTACAGCCTGGGGCTGGGAGGGTGTTCCAACTTGCCAAAAACAAGGGAGGAACAACAGTATCAGAGTCAAACTGTCACGAGTGCTCTGAAAACTCATGTTTATATAAACAAGTGAGCAAGTCTCTCACTTCGAGTGTAAAGTTTCTCAGATTTCAGGGCTTTAGATTTCTACATGTACAAACAAACAATAAAAAAAATCAAATACTTGGCACAGGAAGAATCTGGGGTTTTCCTTAGTGGCTGATTAACAGTGTATCATGCTGTTTAATCAACAAAATCAATTAGCCCTTCAAAGACAAGCATGGACTGACTTCTGCTGCCATTTGCATCGGGAGTAACTCTCTTCAATGGAAGAGGTGTTGGTTCCTCAAATCACACCCAGACTGTTTCATAGCATCATTAACATAGGAAAACACCTTTAAGATTGTCAAGTCCAACCATCAGCCCAACCCCACCACTGTGTTTCTCGTGTACTTTTTGGTGCTGGCATTGATGGCAACGGAATCAGCTTGAGAGCAGTAGCCAAAAGGTCCTCCAAAAGGGAATGAGAAGAACTGTCAAATGGGGGGACAGGACACACTTCCCTAGACTTGTTGACGTGCCAGACATATACTGGGTCAAATGTATGGTGTTTGTAAGGAAGAAACATGCTGGGTTTGTTTCTCAGCTCCTCTACCTAAGACAGCACCTTCCTCAGTGCCTTGGCCTAATAATTGTCTCTATTACTGTACAGAATTCCTGCTTTGATGGGTAAAAAATCCTAGTGTAGGGCCTCTGATGGGGAAAAAATCTTGTCTACAAGGGTTTTTTTGGCAGGGTTTCCTATAACATATTTCCTTCCTGAAGCTGCTCTTGTACACCAGAACCTCAGGTGAGAGACACAGAGCTGGGGAAGAACACGGGAGGGCTTTTTCTTGGCACTCGAGATTCTGCACATGGAAATTAGTGTCAGAGATCAGATCCATGAAATAGCATGATTTTCTGAGGGCTACTCTTCATGCTTTCTTCCCTCACAGCCTGCAGTGCAGATAGAGCGAGCAATCCAAAAACCAACCAGCAGTGGGAATCATAGGGATGAGAGGAAAAGGAGACAGGGAGCAATTTAGTGCTCCAACCCTCCTCCAAGGGAATTCAGTGTGGGCTTTTCTTGATCAAAGTTCCTACCCCACAATCTATTGTAATTTATGTGTGTTGGAGGCATACAATAATGCTGAGCTAATGTGGTTTTGTACTTAAGTAAACATGTTTTGGAGTTCCTGATGCATGACAGAAAGGGCTGGATTGAAGGCTCTCCTGCATTAGAGGAAAGGACAGCAGCTTTGTGAAAGGAGCAATGTGTCTCACTGAGTCATGCCTCAGAGAGTCTGAAAATCAGTATTTTGGTCTTTGATGAGGAGCTGTTTTTTGTAATTATGGGGCTGAGGACCAAGCATCCCATAGGCTCATCCCATTGTACCTGGGCTCCCCTGCCTTTGAAATTCTTACCATCTTTCTTAGAGCAGTAAAAGCCATATTCTCTCTTCCAACTGTAAAATGCAAACATCCCAAATGGGTTTGAAATGAGGGAAAAGCACATCCAGAACTTCCCCTTAGCTGAAAGGATAGACAGTGGCATGTGCTGTCGTGGGCAGGATGCAAATTCAGCACTGTGACTTATTTTTCTACCTACTGGAGTCCCAGCATTTTTGAAATCCAACCGTGTAGCTGAGTTACACATTATTAAACTGAAATGATGTGGTATTTCTCATTCTAAAAGATATAAAAGTCCTTACCACCGGTGGTGCCTTCCTTCCATTGCCTCAAATTGAGGTAGTGAACTATAACAATGGTTTCTGTTTGATGTATTTTTAATGTATGTTCTGAAGGATTTCATCTGATAAACTATCACGAGAAAGGGACCTTCCACAGCATTTCCTAGCACAGCACATGGTTTTGATCACCAAAGTAAACCACAATAAGAAAACCACGTGTTAACAGCGTGGGAACACCAAGAAGAGAGACCTTTCTTACTGTGTTTTGAACACGATGAGATTTCTAGACAGTTTTGCCCCACTGACATCTCTTTCCTCGGGAAGACAGATCCAAGAGCTTGGTTGGAATAACAAAAGCAACTGGAATGAGAAGAATTAGAGAACGTGTGTGTGTGTGTGTGTGTGAACTGGGATAAGCTGGGAAGCTTTACAGATATTCCCTTGGTTTCTGTGAGAGGATGGAGTGAAGGAGCAGTTGGAAACCAAAGTGCTTATGTATCCCACACCTCTCAGAGCAGAAACCCAAGTGGCAGGAGCTCTCCTTCCACAGGGTAACAGTAAACCCTGGATTGCATGAAGGATCCAGGTATCCAGGTGCATCAGAAATGCTCCTGAGACAAGACCCACAGCACTTGGTCTTGGGTAATGCTGTGATCCTGCCTGTGGAAGGTGTCCCTACCCGTGGCAGGGGGTGGAACAAGATGGTCCTTTAAGGTCTCTTCCAATGCAAGCCATGCTGTGATTCTACAGTTATGGTTTGTAGTTAATAATTACAGTTTACAAGCTAATTCACAGCAGTTACAGGTATTCAAAAGCATCAGACTGTTTCAAATACAAGCCCCCCTTGGGCAAAGATAACATTCAACCTTCAAATCCTCAGGCGAAAGGGAAGAGGATTTTGGAGAGCTATCACTGTTTGCCCAATCTGATTTAATATTCTGCTGAATGCAGGAGAAATGGACTGGACAGACCTAAATGACTTGGTTTTATCTTTTCTCCTAAACAGAACTGTGAAGCAAGTTACAGCTCAAGAAAGAAAACACAGTAGGTGATGGCCAAGAGAGTGACCTCCTGATGCCAGCTGTGACATCTGGGTATCTGGTGCCAAGGTAAAACCTCATAGTTACAGAAAAGGAGAAAAGCACTTCCTTAATACACACACACAAAATATAATCAACTTGTGCAGGTAAATGGGCCACATTTTCCACTGCTGTTGCAGTGACAGAATTCAACAATTTATCGTGGAATATCCTGAGCTGGAACGGACCCACAAGGGATCATCCAGTCCAACCCCTGGCCCTGCCAGACACCCCAACAATCCCCCTCTGTCCCTCAGAGCGTTGTCCAAACCCTCCTGCAGCTCTGGCAGCCTCGGGGCTGTGCCCACTGCCCTGGGGAGCCTTCAGTGCCAACCACCCTCTGGGGGAAGAACCTTTCCCTGAGACCCACCCTGAGCCTGCCCTGGCACAGCTCCAGCCATTGGTGTCCCTGTCACTGGTGACACAGAGCAGAGTTCCACTATGGTAAATAAAAGTATCTCGATCTAAGCACATGTTTATTAAGGCACTTAAAATTAGGTGTGTCCTCAAGAGCTGTGACTTGTGCTGAGAAGTGGGTTTGAAGTGTTCTCCTGAGCTGGGACTGCACTGATAGTCAGACAAGGACCTGGAGAAAAGAGGAGTAAAACCCAAAATAGATGCACACGCACACAAAAATGCAGAAAGAGCGTTTCTTTTTATGTCTGTCTGCTGAGCTTAGTGGGCTTTCTTGGCTAAGTCTGAGCTAAATATTACTGAAAATAGCACAGTACTGTAGTTATTTCAAAGCACTGTCTGTATTTGTTCTGTGCACTGGGTGGGCAGGAAGCTCCATTTCATAAATCACTTTCAACGAGGCAGTAGGCTATAAAAAGGGAGGGGTTTTTTTCCCTTTAGTGTTTTTAGTTCTGAATGTTCTGAAGTGGCACAGCCTGAACACTGGGAAGAGTTCAAAAAATATGTTTCTTGCTGCTCTACAGACCTTCTCTCACACACGAGAGACACAAGCAGGCACCCCTGGGCTTGTAGGTCGACCAGGTCATGCTGCTTATACTGGGCTAAAACATTTAAAAAACGCTGAAGAAGGGCAGATTTTGATGAGATACTGGGAAAAACCTGTTCCCTCTGAGGGTCCTGACACAGATTGCCCAGAGAAGCTGTGGCTGCCCCTGGATCCCTGGAAGTGTCCAAGGCCAGGTTGGACGGGGCTTGGAGCAGCCTGGGCTGGTGGAAGGTGTCCCTGTCCAGGGCAGGGGGTGGGACCGGGTGGGTTTGGGGTCACTTCCAACCCAAACCATTCGGGGATTCCATGAATCTGTGGTCATTTTAAATATAAATATAAACAATGATATATATAATACACAGAAACACATGTATACATGTCACATAATAGGCAGGGGGTGGAACAGAATGAGTTTTAAGGTACTTTCCTACTCAAAACATTCTAGGATGCTAAAGCATCCCCTCATTCCCAGCCCTGCTCAGAGCCCTCCTCAAGCATTTCCCATGGCACTTCCAGCCTCAGAAGCCATCTGGTGGAATATTTCTCCGGGCAAAAAAAAACAGGCTAGTTTTCAGGAGTGTCCTGGAACACTTTTGGCTACAGTCAGGCAGGGATGTGATGCCGAGTGAGGAAGAGGCGGGAAGCAGGTGGAAGAACCTACTTAATCCAGTGATTCTTGAGCTTTCCACTCCAGAAGGATCTAACTGCATGTTAGGTTGCTCCCTGTGGTAGATGTCAGGAACAACAGGATGGGAGAGGGGCAGAGTCATCTGCCCTCAGCAAGGAAAAGCTGCTGTCTGATTTGGCTCATGGAATCATGACTGTTCCCACTTCTGTCACCAAAACATGGAGATCTGCACATCAGGACTGAAAATTTACCCTGGCATTTCGGCACTGGCTGCACGTGAGCTCCGAAAACACCACAGAGGAGTAAATATCACTGAGGGAGAGGTTTTTCTCCGAGTTAGCTGTTCCTCCCCAGTGTCAGGGAGAGTGTCACCAAGAGGGTTGAGGATGCACGGGGAGGTCACACCTGATAAATGTCATGCACAGGAACAGCCCCACCGAGACAGCCCCCCCAGATCTGCTGCTCCCGCTGATTCCAGGCTGTGCCCAGCACTGGAAGGCTCA
The DNA here is from genome assembly GCF_003031625.1 of Empidonax traillii. Classification (NCBI taxonomy): domain Eukaryota; kingdom Metazoa; phylum Chordata; class Aves; order Passeriformes; family Tyrannidae; genus Empidonax; species Empidonax traillii. The sequence continues at coordinate 391,464 of NW_020955813.1, forward strand.
ATAAGGCGCAACCAGCACTTCTAGTACCCTGGGCTGCCCTCCCAGCCTTTGGCCTCCACAGCTCAGCAGCTTCCTAGACTTGGAAAAGTTTTTGGAATCCCTATTCCTGGAAGTGTCCAAGGCCAGGTTGGATGGGGCTTGGAGCAGCCTGGGATAGGGGAAGGTGTCCCTGCCCATGGCAGGGGGTGGAACCAGATGATCTTGAAGGTCCCTTCCAACCCAAACCATTCCATGATTCTATCCATCTTTCCAGCCCTAAGAGACCTTGCAGAGAGTTTGTGATGGTGGAATTCACGGTTCACGTTTAGAACAGTGCTCCACATTATGCATCAGAGGAGTAATTCTTAAAAAAAAAAACTCAAATAAACCCAACTCCACTCAAAACCAGCAACTCCCAAGCTTTTCCTAAGCCCTGGTGGTACTCCCTGACCTGAGCCAGGTCCCCTGCTGTTCTGCTCTGTGGTTCAGGTTTCACCCTGCTGTATTAATTGATCCTGACTTACAAGGGAACATCAAATGCTGGGAAGGCACCTCTCGTAGTCGGATTAAACCTTCTAATTTTCCACGGCAGTTATTAAGATGAATCATTAAACCCAGGCTGCCGGCTGAGCTCTGTTAGACTGAGCCTCCCATCCTCACCATTCCCTGGCTGCTTTTCGCTCGCTCCATTTGTCACTGGATTTCCGTGGATTTGCTGAGTGTTGGAGTTTGCTTTTAAATTGTTTTCCAATCCTTGAAACCACACAATGAGACGAGCCATTGTCACTTGATTTGCAGAAAAGGAGCTATCTGGAAACTGGTTCCAGTGGTTCTTCTGTTGGCTGAGTTCACTGTGTGTGGCTTTGATCAGAAACAAAATAAAACCTCAGAAAATTAAAGGCAGGAAAAGTTTGCCCCAAACCAAGTCTCTGAAATGTAAAAGCATTGATTCAAGCTGAGTGACAAATAGCAGAACTCCTCTGTTTCTCCACAGTGGTGTAAACAGTTAGTTCAAGAGTGTTGTTGCTATTGTTATTTATTTACTGTCAAAATTATAGATATTTATATTTATATATATATATATATATAAAACACTTAAAGAAAAGAAAGCCCTGTATGTCACACAACAACGTTTCAGCTCTTCTATCATTTAGACAAGGATTTCAGCCTCCCAAAATGTAATTAAATAATACTTTCCATATGAAGGGTCTGAAGGGGCTGCAAAGAAGCTTAAATATCAGGAACTGGAGTGGGTTCAAACTGAAATTCCTATTTAGGTTGGATAGTGGGAAGGAATCCTCCCCTGTGAGGGTGGGCAGGCCCTGGCACAGGGTGCCCAGAGAAGCTGTGGCTGCCACTGGAAGTGTCCAAGGCCAGGTTGGACAGGGCTGGAGCAACCTGGGCTGATGGAAGGTGTCCCTGCCCATGGCAGGGGTGGGACTGGATGGGCTTTAAGATCCTTTCCAACCCAAACCAGTCTGGGATCCTGTGATTTATCAAATAACAACTCTCTCTAAAACTTGACATCTTGCAGACATCCCTAATCACCCTCATCTTCCTAACAAGAGGATCTTAATGCAAGATGCATATTTACACATTCTGTCTCTGCTGAAAATATGCTTACACCAAAACTTGTCAAAACCACCTCAGGGATATGGGGGTCCCTTTTAACTACCTCTGGTGGGACCTGGGAGCCAAATCCTTCAGAGAGCTTGAGAAAAAAATCATAGAGTGCTTTGTGTTGGAATGGACCTTAAAGATCTTCTTGCTCCAACCCCAGATGCCACTCACTAACAAGTGTTCCTTCCCTTTTCCCCCCTTTTTACTGCACTGGATAACCAAGAAGCGTTAACGTGTTTCACAATTTCTCTTGGCCATGCTGGGCATTTGTATTTTAAGCAGAGCTAAGTGCTCTTTAGGATGAGTGGATGATAACTCAGCCTCTTGCTGACATTTTCTTACAATCCAGAACACCACAGTAGCCACCCATCCTCTGTGTTCTAAAACACATAGAAAGAGCTTGGGAAAGTTAAAGCAGACTTGTAAGTTACTGGTGCTCTTGGAAGTTGTTGATTCTGCTCTGGGCCGCAGCAGCTTGGGGAAGGAGGATGACAGAGACCAGAGAGGCAAAGGTGATGGAGAGATGCAAGAGCTGGGAGACAACACATCTTGTAAAGTGCTTCCTGCTGTGCCTGATTGGGAGGTGGATCACTCATCTGCTGCTCGTTTTGGTGTTTGTGGTGTGTGTGCTTTTTAACTCCCATTGCAGTCGCCCAAGACTCCCCTCCTGGCTTTCCTTGTTTTGGTGGTGAGTAGTGTATGTTTGTGTAAGGGGTGTCAGGGGACTGAAATTGTGATACCAACCAGCAATTTGGGTGTGTGGGTGAAAATTAACCGTTGTAGTTGGTTATTTTATGGGCCCAAAATATGACTGTTAAAAACCCCAACGTTCACCATATGAGCTTTCTGTATCCAGGCCATAAAATGTCTGGGATACATAGACAGGATCCAAGCCGACTTCCTGCCATGAAATTGTACTTCACTAATGATCACTCCAGCCTGTTTTCTAAACTTGGAGACTTCTTGTTTTCCCCAGAGGATATTATATTGTTTGTCTTTGGGAAAAAAATGAAATGTTTGTGTGCTACAGTTGTGAAGTTTATAGGGCTTAAAAAATTCACCTGAAATGGGGCTGAGCACACAGCTCAGCCTGGGTACAGAAAGCAAACAAAATACATCTGAAAGCTGCAAGACAGTAGAAAGGTCAGGGGTTGCTTAAAAAGATAAGTGTCTATCAAAAACCATATTTTAAAACCACTGATGGAAGTCTTTTATTGGGTGGAGTTTTCTCTCCTCCCCTCTGTTGCCTCCATTTTTTTTTTTTTTTTTCTCGAGTGCACTCTTTCCCCAACCTCCCCAACACTGCTTTTCTAATCACACCTCTAAATAGCATGTATGCAGTTGTTTATCGTAGGACAGGTTTTGGTACTGCTCTGAGCTGTTCAGTGGGCATCTGGAGAAGCTTCAGGCTTCCAAAACTGCATCTCCACTGCCATGCAACCTAAAAATCCCAGTTCAGAGCACTGGTGCTGTATGGAAAAAGGCTTCATACAGGAAAAAAAGATTAAACTGAGATGTGATGGGAAGAATGCGGATTTAGAATTCACATTTAAATTTAAAGGTCACTTAAAGGGGGTTTTATCTTTCAGCATTACCCTGGTTAGAACTGGTTTCTCTGAGCTGCCTTTGAAGAAAAAAGTAATTTTTAGGTGCCTGGGTTGACAGTGGAAGGCTGATAAAGATGGATTGAGAATAGGACAGCTGAGCCTCATCATCAAGTACCTCAAAGTTGTTTTAAGTGCTACCTAAAACCAAGCAATCTCCTAATCCTTTGGATTAATCCGAACCTTTTCCTAGCAGGAGAAGCAAACACGACTCCTGTTTGGACTTCAGCTCAGCGAGGGTTTTGAGGATCAAAGCTGGGATTTTTGGGTTCCTTTTGAACAGAAAGCCGGTGTGATTAGTGTCACACATGCCTGTGACATACCAAGTGACATGCAGAGAGCAGTGAACGCAGTGGCAGCAGCCACAGCTGCAGAAAGAACAAACTTCTTGCTCTGTTCCCATATTTAACGTCACTTTTTGAGAGGCTTTGGCTCACACGTGGGCTGTGAGTGCCACTCTCACACAAGGCTCTGTGCAAGAGAATCCCCTGCTTCCCAGGCACACACACTTAAGGAATAAAAATGTTTCCACCTAATTCCAGAGGCAGTTTAGTTGGGACTTTTAATTTGGTCACTCCCTCTACTGGAGGCTTTTTGCCTCGGCCTTATGCAGATGGTTTTCTCACTAACAGCTAATTCATCAGGCTTTATAGAGTGAGGGGGATTTAATAATTCATTTCAAAAAATAAAAATAGCTTCATTTAAGTCATTTTTCTGTAGCCTCCAGAGTGCAAACTGTGCAGGGCTGTACGAGCAATGAAGCAGCATCACTGTGGTGCAGCCTGTGATGACTCTGTCGTGATCACAAGCACTGAAAGATGGTCCAGGACAATTCCCAGGAGTTTCAGGCCATTCTTTCTTGACAGGAGTCATTAAACAGCACCTTATTTTTAGCTTCCCAGTGTCCCCTCCGAGCCACTCATTGTCAGGATCTAATCCAGTTTACTGCTGGGATTTCCAAAGAGGACTCCCACCTCCTTTAAACTATTCCTGAAAATGGAGAAAAGGGCATTGCAGGATATATCCCCGATAGGTTTGAGCTTAAGGAAGAGAGGTGAAGGGATCACCATGGATTTCAGTAACCTATTCAACTTCCATGGCCGATACCCAGCAGACCCAGAGCAGTGCTTTGAGGGCTTTGCAGCACTCACCTAATATTTAGTTAGGAGGAGGCTCCGTGTAAATGGTCAAAGCCTAGGAAAGGGTAACTGAATGTAATTCCAGCATATTTTGGCTGAGGAAGATTATTAAAATGCAGCAATAACAAAAAGCTCAATGAATGGTTGATATAATTAATTCTTCACTAAACATATTTGTAGTAGCAGTATGAGGTTGACGGAAAAAACTTCTTTTCCTGCCTTAACAAAATTCAAATGGAAAGATTGGGACTTTTAATGAAAAGCTTTGATGGGAAATGATTTATTCCATTAATCCAAATTCTTGTCAACAGCAAAACTACTCCATCCCCATGCAGCCTTTGTGCTGCTGGCATGTATTTACATTTCTGTATCTTTGGTGGCTCCCCCTACAACACTGACCTAGCTCAGAAATTGCAGGTCTCCAGCACCGCAGGCTTTTCTTAGCTGGGTTTGGTTAAGCAAGGGCTGTGTTTAAGCCAGGGTGAGCCTCTGTCTGACATGGGCACACATTCCAACCTCGCTTGTTTGCAGATTCCCAGTGGAAACTGGCATCTCTCCTGTCTGGCTTTTCTGCTGAGCTGCTGTCACAGTTCTTTTAAGATGGAGATGGGATATTGGGAAGGAATCCTTCCCTGTGAGGGTGGGCAGGCCCTGGCACAGGGTGCCCAGAGAAGCTGTGGCTGCCCCTGGAGCCCTGGGAGTGTCCCAGGCCAGGTTGGACGGGGCTTGGAGCAGCCTGGGCTGGTGGAAGGTGTCCCTGCCCAGGGCAGGGGGTGGAATGAGATGGTCTTGAAGGTCCCTTCCAACCCAACCCATTCTGGGATCGTATGGAGCAGTTTTCAAGTGACTGGTGAAAGTCTTTTTGTTTTCCCTCCACTTCTCTCCATTTCTTCTACCTCTCTTTGATCTGGTGGCATCATTACCTGAGAGAGGCTTCACCAAATCTCTTGGTCACCTTATCAGACAGCAACACTCTCAGCCTCTGACTTGTGGGAATGGGCTCCGTGTGAGAATAGACCTTCCCTCGGAGAGGACACTCTGGGATCAACCCCTCAGCTCACTCCCATCTCAAATTCAGAGTTCAAGGAGCAATTGGACAGTGCTCTGAGGGACAGGGTAGGATTGTTGGGGTGTCCTGAGAAGGACCAGGAGTTGGACTGGCTGATCCCTGTGGGTCCCCTCCAGCTCAGGATATTCTATGATTGTTTTGGAATGTCACCCTCTCACGGGAATGAAAGTCTTCCATTCCACCAGTCCTTTATGTGCCAGGTTGTTTGGTTTAATGCAGAAATCAACAGCAGTACAAGTCAAATATCTAGTCTGTGTTGCTCAGCAGCATCAGGGGTCACTACAGAAACCCCTAATCTGTGGGTTTTACACTGTGTGCCAGGAGCTTATGTCTTGACTGGGTCAGGGGACACTGCAAATATTGGAGTTTCATGGGAGAAATAGGGGATTCTCCCCCATCTCTTGAATGCAGTGTGTAACCTGGTATGGAAATCTGGGAACAAAAGACAAATCTGAGCTTGTCCATGCTCCCACTACATCTGGCTGAGAAAAATCTCAGAGATCAGGAGTACAAGAGAAGAATTTCTAATCAACTAAAGAGGAACTGTTAGACATGGGAAGTTAAAAGGCAAATTTCCAAGTGTTCAGAATATCCTAAAGAGATGGTTGTAGAAAGCAAAGAGTGAAGATATTGAAAAATAGAAAAATTTAAGGCATTTTGAAAACTTTAAGGCATTTTGAAACTGTATGAAGACATTTTAAGGTATTTCTCAAAGCTGTTGAATTGATATTTTTGGTTATAGCATCTGATAACCCCGAAGTTCTGAAACTTCATGAAAAAAATCAGGACCCCCTAATTCTTCCTGATAACCATGGGGAAAAGGAACCCTTGAAGATTTCTGCTCATATATAGCTACAGGAGCAGGTGGTTAAAGGTGATTAAGCAGCGTAAGATTTTCCAATTACTCTGATTGTGGCAACATCCCAGACAAATAACCTCTGGATGAATCAGTGGGAGAAATCCCAAGGTCCAGGCCTGCTGTGCAGGTGGAGCTTTGTGTGCTGACATCCAGCAGGAATTTGGCTTCTTAGCAGGCTGGTTTGCTGCATGTTTAGTAGCTGCAGAACATCCCTAAGCTTTATGTTATGACACTTGAAAACACCACCTGTGCTAACGTAGCCACAAAAAAAAAACAAACAAAAAAAAGCCATGGCAGCTCTGGATGAACAGGAAACCAGGAAAAAACCATAGCACAAGGCAAAGTGGCATCAAACTGCCCCGAAATGACGGGCTGAGTCAGAAGAGCAACAGCAGAAGGTGAACATTTCCTGTACTGGCACTCACAGGTAACCTGTGGAAGTGTCATTTGAAGTCTCCAAATCTCTCTTGGGAGGCAAAAGCTGATTTCTCTGCTGCACTCTTTTTTACTGTTCAGGTCAAAGAACTGTCTGAGAGCACGCAGTGCATTCATATATAATTCCGCCTTCCTTGACCCCAAAATCCTGGTGTTCATAGGTATGAAGTGAAGCACAAGTAAAGTGGGCTCTGCCCAGAAACAGAAGCTCAAGAGGAAACGTTCCCTCAGCTTTTATAACCTAGCTAACTCTGTCTGGTTTTGGAAAAAAAAAAACAAACAAGCAAAATCAAAATATAATGAAAATATAAATCCTTACGATATTTCTGCCTCCTGGTTATCCACATCCTTGCTACAGCCCACAGCATCCAAGCCAGACACGGACATGAAGCTCAGCTAACGTAGCAACCGACATTTGCAGTCACATGCAACTGCCAAAAAGTTTCAGAAGGAGGATGCTCTGGGGTTAATTTGTGGGGCTCTGTATTTTGCTTTGGTTTTGGGCTTTTTCTCCAAATAGTTGACAACTGCAAACTTTCAGGAGCTGTGAACTATCTGGCCTAAACCTGCCTGTAAATCCCAGTAAAATGAATTATGTGGACATTTTTCCCCCAGTGGAATGAACTCCCCGGGCTGCTGTGGAAGTGCTGGGGATTTTCATATGTACTTCCTCAATTAAACGACTTTCCAGGCTCCCTCATCTGCTCCCAGCTACATCCTGTGATTCCCAGTGCCTGTTGCTGCCTTTCAATCTGGTCAGCACAACTTCCATATCCTTATCAGTGACTCATCCACATATTTGAAGATCTTAAGAGTGAATCACATCTCCATGTTTGCCGAATTCCTTCTGCTGCCTGTGGAGGAAGGCTCGGACTGTAGAGCAGAGCTCAAGGCAAGAGAGACTTTGATGTTTTAGGGCCTTTCTATGAGTCCAAAGAGAAGATTTAAATCAGTTTATTAAATCACACTGTTGAGCAGCGACACCTTACAGCTCATCCTTCAGTTTTTCAGGCAGTGACTGAACTCGAGGTATAATTAAAACGTTTGTTTTTTTGAACCTGGCATTTGAAATATGTTGTTGCTGCTGTTGAAACAGCTCTGTCACATCAGATCAGTGGAGGAAGTGTCACTCAGCACAACGGGCCACAGGCTGTGCATATAAATTGTCTCAAATCTTCCCTTTCAAATGTCAGCTGACAAATCCAAAGGAGAGTTGCATAAATACCAGTTCTACATTAAAGACTTAACTCAGGGCTCCTGTCTACTGACGTCTGAGAGCTCCAAATGCAGCGAAACCACACAGAGTTAATGATAATTGATATCATATGGGCTTTATCAAAGCTTCCCCGAGAAAAAGCAGCTTAAGGGAAAAATCCTTAAATGTGTGTTTTGACCACAGTCTACCAATCTCCTTCCGCATTGGAGCCTTTAACTAATTTGTTGGTTTAATTACCGAGGCACAGGAAAGTTTGCAAGAGTGATAACTGTGTATTCTTTTTGATTGCTGATCGTTACATCGAGTGGTCAGTAGGAATTTAAAATAACCCCCGAGTGCAGTATGTGAACCTGGGAATTCACTCTGTGCCTAAAAGTGGACTGGCAGTAAAAAAGCAAAGCAACGGCGAAGCGCCAAAGTCCTGAAACTGCTGTGTCAGGGAGTTTAAGTGCAGCCTGCAAAAATTCAAAATGGGTCAAAATCGAGATCAACGAGGCTTCAGGCTCTGATGTGAGGGGGGTTTAGAGGCTTGTTAGGTAGGTCCTATTGTGCCACATATTTCTATCTTTAATTGGACGGGTAGTGTAGCCTCCTGCACCAGGAGGAATGACCAGAAGGTCAAACAGAAGAGAGAGGCGGGGGAGGAGGAGGAGGAAGTGGTAATTGAGGAGACAAGAGATGATTGTGAAATTCCTGCTGATGTCCAACCTGAGCCTCCCCTGGCACAGCTGGAGGCCGTTCCTTCTCGTCCTGTTATAAATGGACTTATTATTTTCAGCAGTTTGCTAACAATTGTTTACCTTATAGCTGCAAAACATCCTTTATAACCCCCAAGACATATTTTTAAATTATCACAACCTCAAGCCTTTACTAAAATACTAAACCTACTCCTTAGAATTTCTCCTCAGGTCCCCGAGAACCACCTTGTTCTTATACACACTCACGCCTCTGAAAAAGCCATTGTGATAATAAATTTGGTATGAAGAAGAAGTTACATAAGGACAGAGAGTGCAGAGCTTCTTATGTAGCACCCCAGAATCTCATTTGCAATATTCAGTTACTTGAAAGCTTCCAGAAAATAGCAACAGAATTACAACTGGAATCCCCTATCCTGTTTGGGCATTTTTTTTTTTTCTCCTATAGATAGATAGGATGGAATACCTAAGCAAAACCAAATGTTTGTTACTTGAACTTTTTCAATTGGTGCTTTAAGAGCAGTTGCAGTTTTCAGAAAGAACACACAGTTATTAATATATAATCTGGTTTTAATGAGGATTTTCTTTGGTATAACAAGTACCTTCAGCACAGCTACAATCCATCTTTATAATGCACACCATTTGCCAAGAGAGACATTACAATTATAAGGAAAGTATCTGAAAGTGGCTGTGTGGTATTTTTAGAGTTGCATTGTAAAATGAAAAGCCACAGCAGCACATCATTCTGATTCGAATTTAAAGGCAAGAAAACTCAATCTTAAGTACTTTCTTCTGCAACTGCTCCAAGATTGATGTTCTACTGCTTAAAAGTATAGACAGTATTTGAGCTAATGGGTTTTTAAAGTATGCAGAACTTCAAACGCTGGCAGACATACCAGCTTTTGGCTTGTGATCCCTTCCACTCCAGTGCGAAAGAGGTTGGCAGGCACAATACAGCCAGACTTGAAAACCTTGGTCCCAACTTGGAAGCCTAGGAATGGGAGAAAAAATGGATAACTGGCATTGGACAGTAGGTTTACAGTCATAGAATCATAGAATTCTGGAATGGTTTGGGTTGGAAGGGACCTGAAAGCTCATCTTGTGCCACCTCCTGCCATGGGCAGGGACATTATTCCTGCTAAATTTTCCCTGTTTTTAACTAATTATTCCTGGGTAAATACCTTCCCTCTCACCCACAGCACCTTTAATTGCCAAACTGTTATTCCAAATGTGTTTTAACTGGGAGCTGGGACACACACAGCAATGGGCTTTCTCTGAAAGAACTGAAAGAATGTGAGACTTAACTTGGCTTTGCAGACACCCCACTGGCTTCTCATAGATTGATAATGTTTATCAAGGCCTCAGGTAAGCCTGCTCTAGAGCACAGGCACTCCTTATGTGACTGGGGGACCTTCCCTACTTCTGTCTTTGGAGTCAGGAAAAAGAAAAAGCTGCATTTAAATGACCATTTCACAGAATTCTTAAGTCCCCCTACTGAAACCAATCGTCCCAACAGATCTGGGGACATTTGCTGCATGAACAAGAAAACTGCTTTAACCTGAATTATCCTTGCTGCTGGGGGGTTTGCTTCTCCCTCGATGTCATCCAACGTTACTAACACTGGAAATGATTCAAAATTTCGTGAGCAGTTCCGTTCCTCTCCTCGCTCTCCTGCTCAGCTGCCATTTGTGGGTCTGCAATAGGCTGGAGTCTTTTTCCTTGCTGGCCACGGGACTTGTGCAGTTAAAAAACCTGGAAGCATTATCTTTTCCCTTTCCTTCCTTTCTATTTAAAGGCACCATCTTTCTCCTTCCGTTATCCTCCTTCCCCTCCTCCCCGCTGGCAATTTGTTAAAGACCCTGGTTAGACCTTTGTTGTTTTACTGTGGAACAGCCTATCAATACCATCTGTTGATAACAGGACACAGGGGCTGGAAGCATTTTGGGGTTGTATTTTTGATGTTCAAGTTGAGCCTTGTCAGCTCTTGGCAAACAAAGATCTGGATGTTGGTTGCTATCCCAGGTTGCTCCAAGCTCTGTCCAGCCTGGCCTTGGACATTTCCAGGGATCCAGGGGCAGCCACAGCTTCTCTGGGCAATCTGTGCCGGGGCCTCCCCACCCTCCCAAAGAACAATTCCTTCCCAATATCCCCTCTAACCCTGCCCTCTGGCACTGGGAAGCCATTCCCCTTGCCTCCACGCCCTTTTCCAAACTCTCTCTTCATATATGTATCATATAATAGTAGCATAAAACCTTATAAACACATCTTTACATTTTTATATGCATATAAATTTAGCTGTATTTCTTTGGCTCCCCCTGGAACTGCCAGCACAGCATGGAGAGGGCTTCACAAGAGGCAGAATTTGAGCAGGAGCATCTTCCTTGTGTTCCATTGTTTTTCCATCAGTGATTCTGTGTTCCTCTCCAACCAAGCCATTAGTTACCTGCCAAGCATCCTCCTAGCTCTCTGCAGTGGGGGTCCATAAAGACTTTTTGCTTCTATCACCACAACCTTGTTTACCTCACCCTCAAATGAACCTGGGGGTATGAACCTGTGTCTGAGGATTCAGAGTTCCCAATGTTCAAAATGGGCCTGATTTAAATTGATATTCAATGGAGGAATTAATCATTAATGATATCCCTGCATCTAAAATCGAGCACAGACTGACAGGCTTTCTAGTTCAAGAAGCTTATGCCATCATGAGATGGCAAACAGGGCTGTAAGTGGGGGGAAATATAAAAGAAAAAAGGAAATTATATGGTTTAGCTTAGGTAGTGGGGCAAAACTGAGATGCTTTTCATGGAGATGAACATCCCCATCCTTCACACTAAACACTCTCAATACAACACATAGTGGGGTCCTAAAACCAAAACTCCATCAGCTGAACATAGAGTCTCCCTTCCCTGTATTCTCTGAACAGCCTAAAATCCTGACAACTTGTATCATAATCAAAGAACAAATCTTTTCCAGTGTCTCCCACTGAGACCTGCACTCTGCTCCCAACAGGATAAACTTAGTGAGCTGGGTGCCAAGCCTAGAAAAAGAGTTGTCTTTATGATTCAGGTATAGCCAGCCCTTGAATTGCCAAGGTGCTTAAAGTAGAACAGTATGTAACAGGAATCAGGTTTTCTTAACAGTATTAAAAAAACCTCCAACAAATAACAAAACAATCAAGCCAAACCCCCACAGCAAATACCTGCCTGTTTGATTTTTATCTTGCTGCCCCTCACAAAACTGCCACACAAATTCAGTTCCCCCCCCCCGCCCCAACCCCAAAGCATTTTATATGGAATCACACACACCATAAATGAACTCCTGCTTCCTGTTAGTCCCCAAATACTGATATGACATTGTTTCTGGAAAGAAGCAGCCTCATCCCTCTTTTACATCAAGTTGATTAATTGTTTTTCCATTTGTATTCTTTGTGATGTTCCTCCAAACACTCCACAAATTATCTGGCCTGTGGAAAGCCAGAAGTTGTTTGGCTTTTTTTTCTCTTCCCCCCCCCCCCCCCTTTCTCTTTAAACCCAAATGCAGCTTGAGAGACTTTAAGCTCTCACATTAGTTTTAACTGTTCCAGTGTAGACCTGCTGGCACCGTTGACAGGGAGGGAGGGCTCCACCACGCCGAGAAGATGCGCCCGGTGCCGTGGTCAACAAAGAGCCAAAACGACCCCTGTTATTAGTGCTAGTGAGACTAGATTTACCATATTATTAATCATTAAAGACTGACTCCAAATTCAGACTGCCTCGGTGGGTCAGGGAGCTTTCCCAGAGCTCATTAACTGCGCTGGGTTTTCATTTACTCCTCCTGCAACAACCTTTTTCCTGATGCACGAGGGGAAAAATGAAATACAGGTGATTTGTCTGGTGGGGGGGGGGGGTAGTTGCTGCTTGATCTCGACAAATACAAGCAGCGGGAGTATTTTGCTTGTCAAGAGGACAGTAATTCTTCAAATCCCCCTCAAGAGATAATGAGTGGCAGCGTAATGCTTTTGATCTGTCATAATTATAAAATAAAAGAGAACGGATGCAAAGCTCGTGTGCCACGGGAAGGTCACTCTTTTAACCGTCTAGGATTCCTTCTGTGGCTAATCCTGATCAACACGGGCTATTTTTAGGCACAATAGTGGGTCCTTATACATCCTGTCCCTATAAAACCAGCGCCTCACTGGTGATTCTCCTCTAGGGCAGCTAATGAGTAGGTAGGAAAATGATGTCTCTGTACTTTTGACTTCCATGCTATTCCAAGGAAGGACAGCAGGAACGTCTCCTCTCTGGCGTCAAAGAGTCCCCCCGCAGCATACATGCAATTTAAATTATTACAAGGCAACGTTACAAGTATGAACCCTGGCACAAAATAAAGTAATTACAGTTAATTAGGCAGCCAAAAAAAAAAAAAAAGAAGTGATGGCCTGAGACTCGCTGCCTTAGATGTAGCCTTTTGTTGACTTAGGACAGGTAATGAATGAAACTTCAAAGTGCAAGCAACTAAATTGCTGCTTAATTAGTGGAGCCTCGGTTGAAAATACAGCAAAACAACAACAAAAAAACCCAACAAACCCTCAATTTTCTGTTGTCAAAGTAATTCAGACAGAGATCCTGTGTCTCAGAGTGGCTCTGAAATTAGGATTATTCTATTAAGTATGTGTTTGGGTTCAAAAGCAAGTTTCTGTTACGGATATTGGATCCTGTTGGTCCTCTGATGAGCCCATCCCACAGAACCAACCCCAGTGAGACACCTTCACCAAGTCAGAAAAGATGGAAGATACAGAAAAAGTAGGCATGGTACCAGCAGATTTTTAGGTACAACCTCTCTCAGTTTTGCAGTTTCAAATCCAGGATGTCACAGTTTGCCGGGGCCCCTCGTGCTTCCATATCACCCCGCTGCTCTACCTGGGCACCATGGAGCACGTTAGGCTTCAGCTTTACCTATTAGGATTTATCTTTTCCCAATAAAAGCAAAAGTTCTGAGATAATCCAAGTGTTTCACTGAAATAATTCAGGTCTTTCACTGAAATCGATAGGATTGGCTCCTAGTCCTTTGCACTGGTCCTTTTTAGGACAGAGTCAGAAAAGAGTGAAACAGAGAGAGGGGAAGGAAAGCAGAAATTCAACAGAATTTCACCAACTTCTGAACCAGGGAAGTAATTGCCAGAGGGACATGAAAAGCAAGCAAGGGGTAGCTGAAATTGGATTTGGATTAGAGTCCTTGGATCTTGCAACAATACATGGAAATTATTCTTTTAATTATTTACCATGAAGTGCTGCTTGAAGTTTTGATTTTCAGATACAGTTCCAGTGCAAATGGAGGGAGAGCACAGGTCCCCTTCCTGTGCTGCAAATGTGTTTGGCTTGCAGAAAGAAGAGATTGGAGAGGCCCATCCCTTTCCCCCCAGAGTCACTGGGATGGCATAGAAAAAATTAATGCTCAGAGCTGCAACATGTTGGAAAGAAAGAGAAATTCAGAGGTTGCAACAAAGAATATTTTTGATGAGTTTTTTAGTATCTGGCTGGTGTCAAAACCTGGGTGTCTGGAGGCAACAGGTCTATCACCAACTGTCTTTCCAGTGGCATCAGCCACAGACTGACTGTTGACTGACTTCATTTATTGACCCATTTACTAATAATTACAGACCAACTGCCTCACCATATCATCATTTTGCCTGAAATACTGGTGGCAGCATATCAGAAATCTTCAGTGAAAGAAGTCATACATTAATCAGAAAATCTCCTTCAAATCCATTAGCCATCCTCTCTCAAATCTGGGTGTAAGACTATGGAAATGTCTCAGGTGGTTTTTCTCTCCAGATATACTCTCTCCGATATACTGCTCTGATAATCACAGAAACAGAGTATCGTCAGCTGGAAGGGACCCACAAGGATCGTGCAGTCCAACCCCTGGCCCTGCACAGGCACCCCAACAATCCCACCCTGTCCCTGAAGTTTGATAAGACTATGCATTAAGAAGATTTTACATCATAGAACTGCCATACGAATCCCAGCTAATTCCCACGACCTGGTTTTTGCTCCCTCACAGATTCAGCTGTCTGAGCTCATTGCATTTACCTGATGTTTCTCAAGGTTGCTTTGAACCACTTTTTTTTATTTTTTTTTTTTTTCCCCAAAGGAATGAGAAAGAAACCAACCCAACCCTCTGGAGGGCAATGCAGGTTTGAGAGGCCTTCGGGCAAACCTTGGACTACTATTTATCCTCCCTCCCTGCACAGGTCACCTCTGTCTTGAGGGACCACTGACCTACATATCACGCCCAGAAGACTAATTAGGAGGAAATTGAGAAAGTGGATTGCATTTTAAATGGATCCCACTTAAAAGTAATTCAGTGGCAAATCAATATGTAGGAAGAATTACTTTGCAAATAGGTGACAGTGGTGGGTTAACAGTTGGACTCCATGACCTTAAGATCTTTTCCAACCTAAATAATTCCATGATTCTGTGATCCCTTCCTGGAAAACCTTTGTTGTTAAGAGATGTCTGATGTTCTAACCATGTCCTGATATTACAGTTTTACAAAGAATATGCAGTAGGAAACAATTGGGCAAAATAAACTCTTTTTGGGGGCACAGCCTAAACAAGCCTTGGTGAAGCAGCATTAGGCAAAACAGGGAGGTGCTAATGCTGCCTTTTGTCAAAATTAGATTGGTAATCACAGAATTCCAGAATGGTCAGGCTGGAAGGGACCACAGTGGGCATGTGGTCCCAGCAGGGCCAGCCCAGAGCACGTGGCACAGGAGTGTGTCCAGACAGCTCTGGGACGTCCCCAGGGAGGAGACTCCAGCCCCTCTCTGCTCCCTGCTCAGGGCTGGGTCCCTTCCCAGCCAAGAAGTTCTTGCTCCTGTGCAGGTGGAGCTTCCTGGGCATCAGTTCCTGCCCGTGGCTCTTGTGCCATTGCTGGGCCCCCCCAGCAGAGCCTGGCTTCAGCCTCTAAATGAACTCATTAACAGTGGTTATTTCCACCTCAGGTGTCCACATGAAACCTGACTCACGTGTGTTTTCCGAGCCTGACTACTTATCTCGTACCATAAAACTATTTTTTTCAGGTTTTAATGCAGAACCGAGCAAGGTTTGCGCATTTCACGACCCCCCTCTACTGTCTTTTTGTGGAAATACCACGGTGGGTAAAACTGCAGACACACAACCAGACCCTGCCAACTCTGTCCCCTGTCACTGGGCTTTAAAAAAATGGGTTTTACAGAAAACAAGGTGATTTTTAAAAGCAAAATGAAATTATTTGCAATTATAGGAGGGAGATTCTCAAAGTGGAAGGTTCGCTCTCCCAATTAAAAGCAGCTCATCCTACAATAAGTTTTACCCCTCAGCAATTTGAGTCTGAGTTCCTGTGGCTTTTCCTTTTAACACATTTTTCCTTGGCCTTGAGGAGTCACCCTGTGGGATTTATGCAACTGAGTGAGACACTTACCCTGCCCTAATTTCTCCCGTAACCTCCAAACTTCTTCTCCTGGGGGAAGAAGGAGCTTATTCAGAACAAACCAGCAGGAGAATTAGGTGGGAAACTTCCAGCTCTGGATTTTTCTCAGGACAGAAAACTCGACCCACTGGTCTTCATTAATACATTGTACTTTTGTCCAGAATTCAAAACTAATCTTAGCATGGATGAATTTGGTTACAGCCCAAATCACAGTTACTATCACACTGCTTTGGAGAAGACTTTTATTCTCCCTTTTCCCTGTTTAATTTTTCCTCAGGCTTTAAATTCACCTGGTGGCTTCAAGACCACCTCAGTTTTATTGAAATGTCAACATTCTTTGTAACAGAAACTTTTTTTTCACTATGGATCGTGCAAGGAAGACTCCTATGGGATAAGATTTTCCCAAGAAGAGATAGCCAAAAGTCTGGAAAAGCATCATTTAGAGTTGCTTATGTGCACGTTAGAGGGATGACACCTGAGGTCATGAGGGTGCACGTGATATTCCCAACTCCACAGTGAGCAAATGAACAGCTGTGCTCAAATCACTGTCAATCTAATGGGATTGTACAGTATAATTCTTCTTAAAAGCTGATGTACAGCTAAGGTTATCCTGGTATCTGCCTGAAAAATCCCCCAAATTCCCCAAACACAGTGTACAATTCCAGGAGAATGCAGCAGCTGCTACTTGGAATAATCTTTGTCATGTGGGTTAACTGACTTTTCCAAGGCCTTCTCTGACTGTCCTACCTCCATATGGAATTCTTTGGATCTGCTGGCCAATTTCAGTGCTGCTGGACTTGAATCCTGCCCCCAAATACAGTCTCCAGGATTTTATTCACAGTGGGAGCCAAAACTTATCAGCACACCAGCGTGGCCACACAACTGAGCTTGACACCCCCTCCCCAGTAAAGAAATCAGAGGGCTCACATTAAGCATGTCTAGATATCAACATTAGTCCAGTGTCATGGAATGGTTTGGGTTGGAAGGGATCTTACAGATCATTTTATTCCACTCTCTTTCACGGGCAGGGACACCTTCCACTAACCTTTATCTTCTCCCTCCTCCTGAAGATCTCAGATGATTTCCGAAGTGCAGCAGCTGCTTTGCTGTGCCTTGTGTTATCTGGAATTAACTTGTAGATGACTTTTTGAATGACTTATATCAAGAGCCTTATGATGAGGGGTGTGTTATTGCCGGGAAACAGGCACAAAGCCCAGGGTGAGATAATTGTTGTGTGGTAGAGCTGTGAATTTAATTCTACCTGCAGGATGGGGAAACTGCCCCTCTGGGAACATGGGACCACCCTCCAGAGGCTTCAAACATCACGCGTGATCAAGGGCTGATCTCATCTCCAGCCCTGATAAGGAGCTGCCTTATCAGGGAGTCTTTGCCACCTTTTCCCTAAGATCAAGAGGGATTCTCTCCTCTGTGAAGGTGCTGTGAAAAGGATGCTGCTGTACTAATGAGTGAGCCCAGCACTATTTTCCCAGCAGGACAAACAGTGGATGTTGTCATGCGAGAATGTGCTGCACCCCCATGGGCTGGGAGGTTGGACCTGCAACACCAGTCCCAGCCCAGACAGGTCGCTGAACTCAGTCTCAGCGAGGCAGGTCCTGCTGAGCAAAGCCTGGGAACAGCTTCTCTGCAGACAAGTCAGATCCTGCTATTTATTCCCAGTGCAGTCTGGAATTACTGACTGAAAGCCTCTCCTTACCTTCCCTGGGATACCTGAGCACCTGGGGAGTTTCTTCTCCATGAAGCTCCAAGAGGGGACACCTTCTCCTTTCCACATCACCGAGTTGGGATCATCTGCTTGCTCTCCAATGCTGGTTTTTCTACGTGTGTGCTGTCCTGAAGACAGCACCAAGCACTTTAGCATCAGTGTTTCTATAATGGGTATTTTCTGTGTTCTGTTTACCAACATATACATCAAACAACACACACATTAATGAGTGCAACTACAGTGCAGTGCAATTATAGCGATTACTGGGAGAAAAGTCAGAGAACCCCAGGATGGCTTGGCTTGGAAGGGACCTCAAAGCTCATCTCATTCCACCCCCTGCCATTGGCAGGAACACCTTCCACTAGCCCAGGTTCTCCAAGCCCCATCCAACCTGGGCTTGGACACTTCCAGGGATCCAGGGGCAGCCACAGCTTCTCTGGGCAATGAGAAGGAATGAGGTGTAGAAACAAGTCAGCAAGAGGCCAACTCATCCCGGTTTCCTGCAAAGTGGGAATGTGCCGTGTTGAAGGCATCCAAGGGAGCACAGCATGGATAGCCCTGAATCTTTTCTCCCATAACACAGGTCCTGTGGCTGTTTTGATGTGCAAACTCAAAACAGGGGAGTCACAATGTGCAAAATTCCCCGTTTTTTAGCACATCCCACAGATTTCCTCCATTACTACTTTCAGAGTCTTGGGAAATTCTGCAGAGATTGGGATTTTCTCCAGGAAAAAGTGGGCAGAGCTGCTTGAAGTTCCTGTTTTATCCTCCCAGTGGAGAGTTGGTAACTGGGGGCTCAAGAGTTAAGTAAGTGCAGCGAAAATACCCCGGAACATCCAGCTGCAGATCCCATAAAGCTCCCAGGGATGCCTGTGTCAGGTCCAAGTGGATTCCTCTGAGACATCATGGAGAGATTTGTTTGCATAATTTTCTTTTTCAATGCTGACTCTGCAAAAGAAAACTCGCTTTATTTATTTGTGCACCATTATGTTTTAAAAATGACCCTTTATTCTTTCCAGTAAAAATGAGAAACTTGTGAAAATTATGCCACTTCAGAGGAAATGAGAGGAACAGCCACAGACAAGGCAAAAACAAGAACAGGATACTGCTTGTTTTTAATAAACCCACTCATTTGACCATCTGACCACTCCTTTTATGGATAAAAATGAGTTTTTTCCCATGGCTGCTTTCGTGACTGTTCAAAAATAGTCTTCAGTTCTGCCTTGCAAGTCACTTATAAATATCTATTCCAGAATGCAAATCCTTACCAAAAAATCCTCCCTGGAAACAAAGTGTTGCAATTAGTACCACGTTTTCAGCTTCTCTCTTACCATAATCGTGTTAATGTTCATCTAATTATTAAAAAACAAAACAAAAACAAAAACAAAACAACCACAGTTTTTGAAATATAAGTGCCTCGAGATTGCCTGGGCTGGTTGTTGCACAGATGTGGTTCTCCTCTCTTTGTTTTCAAGAGGATTTCAGACTCTTTCCTCCTGTCCTGTGGTGACACCTTCTGGGCCCTGCTCACACTGCACGAACCAGCGACAGTGGTTGGGGACAGCCCAGAAACCATTTCTGGCCATTAATGGACTTCTAAACTGGACCACTCTTCGGTTTTCCCACCGGGATTATCCTCCTTGGGACTTTCTTGCCTGGGAAAACCTTCACCCAACAAAACCTCACCCCATTCCCAAGAGCTGGCTGGTTTTACTGGCTTTATTTTTCAGCACAGCTGAGCAAAAGGAGAGTGTGGGATGTAAGTCACCCCTCAGCTTCCAAATCCCAGGCATCTTGGACCTTCATGCTTAATCCAAAGGCTACTTCAACTTCCCAAACTGGCTATATCCCTAAATAAAGCCTGATTTGGCTTTTTCCCTCAGGCAAAACAGGAATGTCCTGTCTCTGCAATGAAAATGAGAAATATCTATTCCAGAATGCAAATCTTAACCAAAAAACCCCAGAGTTCTGACATTTAGAAAATCTAAAACTCACTATGCTGTCTCAACAGCTTTTTCAAAAAGAAACCTGTGTGACAAAGTACTCACATCTATTAGAATAATTTTAAGAAGATGTCTACATAATAATGACTAGGAAAAAAATATTGCGATACATGATTTGCATCCTTAGAACTCAGCAGCCTCAGGGAAACTTCCTGGTGTCAAACATTAGAAGAATGCAAGTCACTATTAGGAATTTTAAGGAAATAGAAATGGGGCAACTTCTGAGCTGTCCTAAAAGTCTGCCCTAAACTTTAAAGAGATTTTAAAATTCTTTTTTTTTTTTTTTTAAAGGTTCTAATGGCAATGCTGTAGTTAAATGGTACAAATTTGCTGAAATGTTTAATGTAGAGCACAATTATCTACCATAGAATATTCAGCTGTTTTCAGTTTTACCCAGCAAAGCCTTGGCACAGGTGCATCATTTATTAAATGAGAACCAGAGAAGACCTGTTTTTCTAGCTGGGACTTTGTTTGTCACTGTGAGAAAGCCGTTCTGGGTGCATCCCATAAACCACCAGTGCATCTCTTGTTGCCAGCAGGGTCCTGGACCCAGGTGCACCTAAAAAGGTGGTTTGTGTAAGAGTGATATGTACAAGGATTGAAACTAAAGTCTAAAGAGAAAATGTAGTCTAATTCCAGGCTGCCATAAGGGTGAGGCCAAAATCTAACCTGATTTTGCACTAATAAGACAGTGTGGGCAGCAGGTGGGGCAGCTGCATCAGGTAAGTGAGGGAAGTTTCGAAAAGAGGAGGCCAAGTAGCCATGCAACAGGGAGTAGGAACAGCGTTGGTAAATAGTAAAGGAAAAAATGATCCTCGGTTACTGAACAAGAACAGAGAGGAGAGTCCGGAATTACACGTTCCTTTCTTCTCTCAGAGTGGCCGTGCTGAGGGTCCAAGGGTTTCTGTGTCAGATCACAGAGAGACACTGTGCAGTGCTGATGACTCCTCTGGTTTTGGGATTAGGATTTTAAACCCTGCTTTTCCACTCTCTGCTTTCAGGCCCACTCCTCTTCAGAAGGGAAGATGTGTGATCAAGTGGCATCTACACCAGGTCTGACTGTTCTCAACCCAAGCATTCTATTCTGCTTGATACCTTATCCTTCCTCGGGGGTCTGCAGTACAGACTTAAGCAGTAAGTACAAAACTTCAATAAACATTTCTACTTGGACAGTTGGATGGGGAGGTTACTGAACTTGATTTTGCTGACTTCATTTACTTAGCCCAGCAAAAGGGAAGCACTTGATATATCCTTTCTATAGTCTTTTTCTCTATAAGGTTTATTCTTGCAGAAAGGTTTTTTAGGCATGGTGCTTTCAGGGCTAGAGGTTCCTCTTTCTTGGAGTTGGAGGAAAAAAAAAAAAGAGTCTATTATTTATTCAAACCAAGATCTTGCTCATTTCCAAGGCTGCAGGTGCATTATTTCAGGGAACAAAATTGTCAGCAAAGCTATGCAGGCTACAACATCATAAAGTCATGACACTTTTATTAAAGACCAGGACAAAAAGAAAGAAACTGCTCTCATTTTTTTTTTCTCTCCCAAAGCTGCTGGTGGCTTGGAGTACAGTTTGTAGGGAGGATACTTTCTGAAAGATAGGTGTACTGGATTCACCCTTGTCTTTGGAAGAAGTGGTAACAGTTCTAGGATTTCACTGAAAAATATGAGTGGGGTGGTATCTAACTCCTGGGAAAGATGTATTAGGAACTAGTATGCTAAAAGATTGGGTTTGTGTTTATAGTGTGCTCAGCATTTTGTTACTTGCTTTATGGCTATATTAAGGGCTTATTAAGTTTTAGTTTATGTCATACACACCATCTTGGTAAGATATGTTTGGATTTCATGCATTGTCTCCGGAGTAGACAATAAGTATGCATAACCACCTAATCATTTCTGTGCAAATGGAAAATTGCAGTGGCCAAAAAGGCGCACACTCTGTTGACAGGCAACAACTACTTATTCTAATCGAGCGCCTGTTTATGCACATGCATATTCTCCTTCCCCCTTTTCTTTTTATTTTGAAAATATGTTTGGCTTGTAAGATGCTCTCTTGACAGTAACTTATTCTATGAGGGAGTTAGCTTTGTTTAGAATACGAAAAGCTAATGAATTCAAGGATATAATACTAGTGAGTAACCTCTGCATTTCTGCACCTTGTCATAATCAGGGTCAGGGCGGTGCCCTCTATAGTGTGGCCTTAGAGACTGCCAGTCAGGGCGGCGCTGTCTTTAGTGGCACAAGTCCGGGTTTTCCCCCATTCTGCACCCCAGGAAAAATCCAGTCTGGTTATCCCCCATTCCGCACTCCGAGAAAAATCCAGTCCGGGTTTTCCCCCATTCCGCACTCCGGCCGAAATCCAGTCCGGGTTTTCCCCCATTCCGCACTCCGAGAAAAATCCAGTCCGGGTTTTCCCCCATTCCGCACTCCGGCCGAAATCCAGTCCGGGTTTCCCCCCTCTTCCCCCCGCCGTTTTCTCCCAGCTCGCTCCCGGTGTTCCCGGAGGACGCCGCGGGACTGGCGGTACCCGGAGCCGCGCGGGGTCCGGCGGTACCCGGAGCCGTGCGGGACCCGGCGGTACCCGGAGCCGTGCGGGGACCGGCGGTACCCGGAGCCGTGCGGGGTCCGGCGGTACCCGGAGCTGCGCGGGGACCGGCGGTACCCGGAGCTGTGCGGGGTCCGGCGGGAGGGGCTGGGGGACTGACTGCGGTGGCGGCTCGGGGCTCGGCTCGGCTCCCGGGAGTGGCAGGGCTCGCTGGGGAGCGCTCGGTGCCCGTTCCGTGCGGGGGCTCGTGGGGAGCTCCCCGTTCCTCGGGGAATGACCCATCCTGCGGCTTCTGGACGGGTGAGCTGAGCTCGGGACAGCGCGGGAAGG
>NW_020955813.1:414571-416946 GCF_003031625.1 Empidonax traillii
GCTCGTGGGGAGCTCCCCGTTCCTCGGGGAATGACCCATCCTGCGGCTTCTGGACGGGTGAGCTGAGCTCGGGACAGCGCGGGAAGGCTGGGATGGGTAAAGGCAGCTCCTGCTGCTGCTGGAGCGCTCGGCAACCCAAAGAGGGAGGGAGGTTTTGTCCCCTGCTTAGGGAGCACGATTTCGGGGCTGGATCATTCGCAAGCACGTGTCCGGTTGAACGAGATGTTTCCCAGCGACATTCCAAGACCCCCGAATGCTGGGATTTGAGTCTTCTGGTGATTGCTCGGTGGAAGCTCTTTGGAGAGGGGGGAGTAAGGCAAGAAAAGCTGCTGATTTAACAGGTGGGTTTTAGAATCCATTTTATCCAGGCTGGGATTTTCTGTCCCTCTACACAGAGAGTGAACTGCACCCAACCACCAGTCCCAGGGTGGGTACCTGTAGGCTAAAAACAAAAGGTAAATAAGTCAAAGGTTCTGTTTGTAGCTGAACATCACTGTATCACGTTTTCACATCATCTAATTCTGTATTTTTGTCAGTGATTTAGCAACATGCTCTAGGAGCTGTAAATTAGTACAAATGGTATTTCACTTGTTGAATTAAGTTACTGATGATTTACACCACGATAGAACCGAAGGGATATTGCATCAAATATGGATTAAATTAGCCTGTACAATATGTTACCATGGGATTGTCTACTCAACAGTGTCAATACTGAATAAGAATCTTCGAAAATCTGCAGTAGGCATATCAAGAGAAGTTTCACAGTGGCAATCACTAAAGGAAAACAAAACAGTTATTAGAACACATGTAGTATGTCACAAATAATTCTGTTGAAGAGATTCATATCACTTTTTGTTAAGATTTTTGCTGTATATCTGCGGTATGAAATGTATTCCAACCTGTAGGAATTGTTTTAGCTTCTGAAAAATAGCCAATTCCATCATCACTTGCTCTTACAGGCTTTAAGACTTTCTAGCTTGCGGGATAGTGCAACTAATATTTTAAGTTCAGTGAGTGCTTTGTGAGTGGTACTAAGGCGTGATTATCAAGGGCAACTTCTCCATTTTTGTCCCTAGTCCCTACTTAGAAAATGAATAGATAAGTCACTATCACAATTTGCTAACACAGCTTGAAATCCAGTGTCCTCTGAGACAAGTCAGTCCAAGTTGTCTCTGATGTCTGGGATGTCTATCTGCTTCTTCTAGTTGTTTTTTACCTTTAATAAAAAGCTTGTAAATTTCTTATTAATAGTTTAGTCAGTTTTAAGTGGTTATCATGGCAGAAACAGATCTCAGAATCAGGTAATTTTGCAATTTTTCTGGAAGCTGAAGGCCTGATGATTCTTTGCAGTGTAATCACAACGGAACTTAAGCAGATGACTTTAAGAATTTAACACCTCTAAACAACGTTTAGCGACTTTCAGCTTTAGCAATTCAAACAAAGCAACGCGGGGGGGGGGGGGGGGGGGGGGGGGGGGAGGGGGAGGAATTGATGAAAAAATAGGACAAAATCTCCAAAGCTTCAGTATTCTTTACGGAAGATTCTTGAGACTATAGACATGATGTTAAGTTCAACATTAGAAATCTTTAAAAAAATAACACAAGGGAGTTAGAAACTTTTAAAACTTATTAAAAAGGTATTTCTGAAATCTCCTTTTCTTATCAACAGTTTATAAACACACAGTTAAAGACAGGTTTTACAGGGAAAAGCATTTCAAGGAGGTCTTGTTTATTACAATTGTTCTCAAGTGGAGTGAATGTTTTGTGGAGGATATGTGTTTGCTCAGTTTGGCAAAATCATCAGAGGGGTCCAGAACAGAAGACGACTGTCACTCACAGGCTTGTTTCTTGCTTATTGTTGTGAAAAGTAGAAAAGTTTCGATTTCTTCCACCCAGTTACTAAGTAATAGTTTACATTTGAATGGCTGTGTGGCTGGAGCGAAGCAGCTCCCGCCCGGTAAGCAGATAAGCCTTTGTTTTATCTCTTAGATCTTATCTCTCTCCCCACAGAGCTGGAACTTTCAGCCCCCAAAGGCTTTTTCTTCTCTTTTCCCTGTTAAAAATTGCTTTCGCCGAATAAGGTATCTTGAAACTAGGCATTGTAGTAAATTATTCTACACAAGAATCTACCCAGTAATTTTTTTTTAAAGATTTGTCTGCCCAATACAGGAGTCTTTCGGGAGGCACGCAACCGGACACCAATGGAACTGGAGTCGTTCTACAGTGCAGGGATGCTCCACTCACAGAGCTGTGGCCGTTTTCAGCCATCTGCTGATGAATTGGAATTAGCCAGGTTTTCCAGGGAGACTCTCCAGAGGTCTACGTCTTCCTTGGGGGTGCTACTGACTGAGCAAAAGGTATGCCTGTTATTCTTGA
>NW_020955813.1:423902-424980 GCF_003031625.1 Empidonax traillii
GTTCCCAATAGGCTGGAGATAAAGTTGGGAATCCTAGATTTGCGGTGCTCTGGAGCTTGGATGTTTTGTAAGGTAGGAGAAATTGGGACTTTGGAAAGTGGCTGAGCTAGGCTCTATACATAGAGCTCAAACTATCTCTTCCAACTGAAATAAGAACTTCTCCTATGAAAACCAAATTTCCTTGAAAGGCAAACACATTCCATGAAGAAGCTTCTTGTGCCGGTTTAGTTGCAGAAGCTGATAAGTCCGGCAGAATCCGGAAAACAGACCTTTAGCAAGAAAAGTTTTCAGTGCTCCACGCATTAAGTCTATTCCTAAATTTGCTGCCTTGGTTTTCTTTTATCCTTTCCCTTCCCCTGTTGCAAAGGTTTACCCCTCAGTCTGCTTTCGGACACTGTGTGATCACTGAGGGAGGTGATCTTCGGTTAAGAACACCCAAAAATGAAAACAAGAGCAAAGGGCTTAGATTTGCACAGAAAGGAAACCAAAAGTGAAATGTGCTGCAGAGCTGTCCAGAGGCTGGGCAAGGAATTTCTGTGGCTTTGGGGTTTGAAATGGGAAGGAATGGGAGTGGCAGAGAAGAATTCTCTTCTGTTCTGGCTTTGGAAGCATTGCCAGCTCCACCGGTCTGCTCCAAGGCCGGATGATGGTGGCTGATGCAATCCTAAAGAAAAGCACAGAGGATTAAGCTCAATGGGAGCTGTTTCATTGAATCCAGTGCCAGCGGGGAGAGAATGGAAGAGGAGGGAAACTAGTGACACGTGAGGTCTTTGAGAGAATTCTTGGCTTCTTGGTTCCAGGAGAGGCCTCGAGCAGCTGTTCAAAATGTTTTCTCTTCAGTTCAGTTTCAGAGTTCTGTCATCCCAGCCTCATCTTGTTCACCTCACTTGGACTCCCTGGAGGAAAAGGGAGAAGAGAGTTCCAGTAAGAATCAAGAACGCAGTCACCTGGGATTTCAAGGTTTTGCACATGTTCTTTATTTTCTTGCTAAGGGGAAACCTTAAGAACTGAAAAGATCTTTAAAGCCAAATAAATCACCATTTCTTTCTTCTGGTTTCCTTTTAGATGGTGGAATTGC
>NW_020955814.1:0-7840 GCF_003031625.1 Empidonax traillii
TTTGGAAAGTATATTTCAAGCTGCAATTTTAATTTGGTCCTTCTTTTCTGAGAAATGCATCTCTTTTCTGAGAAATGCATCTCATTTTCTGAGAAATGCATCTCTTTTCTGAGAAATGCTCACAATAGTTTGAGATCCTCTGTGTCTATAAATGCAGTTCACAGCTTCATCCCAGTTAATTACACCAGTTAGCACTGAGGCAACAGAACCTGAAAGCTGAATAAAATAGCTGTTCTTTCTCTCAGTTTTTCTTTCTCTCTGCTACAGTAACTATGTGAGGTTCTGTAAACAGAAAAATACAAAATCCATGTTCCTTTCTACAAGATGTAGACACTTTTTGCAGTGATTCAAACAACCGTCAGCTTAGATTATTTGTATTTCTTTCACTAAGCCTGAAGTCTTGAAAACTATCATCTCTCATAACTTTTCAGTGAATAATTGACTGGGAATTCATTAGCCAATTGCCAGCTTCCCTCCTGAGGGTCCCTGGCATTACTACTCTTCCTGTCCAGAAAGCAATACATACTCTGCTACCATTTAGAGGATGCTGTTGTGTATCTAGAAGGAAAACTAGTTAAACTAAATTAGAAATATGAGAGAAATCACAGGAAGATAACCTTTACATTACATATTAAATGAAAGTTCTTTAAAAGTCAGTCTGGAATTTGAAAAAAATGAGAAGTGTTTGTATTATGTATGAATATGTGGGTGAATTTTACCTTCTTGACTGAGATCCATAAAATGCACATATATTCAGAGTGCTTTAAAAATACTTTCTATCTTTTTTCTGAAATCTAGATATTAAAAACAACATAAATGATGCATTGCAGTGACCTTCTCCTTAGTATTTATTATGTCCTATACATGTCAGGAACAGAAAAATAAGCATAGTGTCCAAGAACACTGTGATAATTTTTTGTAAGAAAATTTCTGATGACTTCTTGCACTTATGAGTTTCTAATATTTCCATTTTATCACCCTAGACTAGTAAACTCATTATTTCTGCATCACCTGTACCATTCCTCAGCACATGAAATGCATGCGGCAGACTGTGTCATTTTATCTTGCTTTTCTTACCTTTCTGAGAAGTTTTAGGTTTTTAAGAAAACTAATCTTACAAACTCTGATTTGCTTCCAACAGAATTAAATAAGATTAGCCATGGGTGAACCTAGGTCAGCTTGGTCCAAGGCCAGGAAGGGCAGGGCTGGGTGGGGCTGGACACCAGCCTGCTATTGTGTCAGTGAGGCAGGGGCTGATGCCCCAAGGAAGATGATGTGGGGTCCTGGGTTGTGGGCAGGTGGGGACAGCCCCGGGGCTGTAGCTGGGAAGGGAGATGATGTACTGACAGTGCCCTCAGGGCCCTGGCTCTTAACACTCTTTGCCTCAGATATGATTTCTTTCCAGTCAGGAGAGAAGCCAGTCCTTCAAAGATGGGAATTAATTTGTAAATAAACTGCAGTACGTGGAAGGGACTCAGGAGACAGGCATGTTTAGCACTGCTGACCTCTGATTCAGCCTCCAGCTCCCTAGAAGTTCTCAGATGTTTGTGCAGGGGCAGGAGGGAAAAGTCACGCAGACACACCCAGAACACAGTGTGTGGAGAAATGAACACTTACAGTGTACATCTATGCATTATGGGGCACAGGTAGCCCCATAATCTTAAAATTGATTGATTTTAAAATTGTCTTCTAATTTCAGATATAAAACTAAGTTTTGATTTGTTTTCAACATTGTCTAAGTATGACTGGACTGGTTATTATTGGTGCATCAGGTATTGGTCTCTCCCTAAAATGTAAAGGGGGTAAAATTTAAGCTAAATTCATAGTAATTTCTCTGTGTATAATTTACAAATTTTTTTTCCCTGATATCTAAATTTACCTTTTTGAAAAGATTTAGGTCTTGCATGCTATGGCACAGGATATGTAGGGTCAAACACGAGTGTGGGCACCTTGGTAAAAACATTATCCCATATGTGCAGCCAACATAAGGATTTTTGAAAAAATTTCAGACGCTGTGTATTATGTAGAGTTTTATTAGTGGTTGATTGCTGAAAATTTTTTTAGTGACTCTGTCCTACGCATTTCAGATGTTTTTAAAATTATTTTCTATAACTCCAAAACATCGATGTGGAGCTTGGCTGTGGAAACGAAAAAACTGTCTTTATGCATAAGGACAAAACAGCCTAGCTGCAAAGCCTGACAGTGAAGAGGAATACACTGGGGGGGCGGGGGGGGAAGAGGGAGGGAATATTGGCATGATGAGTAGGAGAGAGAGAAATGCTGGCAAAAGAAACCAAGTGGGCAGATTTGAAGCAGTAGAGGGGGAGGGAGAAAAAGGTGTCTGAGGAAGGGAGACTGCAACAAAAGTGGGGAGAGGAGAAATGAAAAATAAGTGCACTGAAAATACAGCATAAGTGAAAAGGTTCTGACTACTGGTGTATGCTCCTCTCAGAACTTAAGGGAAAAAAACCCACATGGTTCCTGAATTTTAGAGGATTGTCAGTAGAATATAAGGGAATTTCAAACTGGGAGGTTGAGAAGTCTTACCTGTTCATCTTTTAAACCTAAGGAGCTCCATAAAAGGAAACAAACCTAGGGAAAAAGAACAACGGTATTCATTTGGCCACTTGAATTCCAGATAGTTAGAACATGACGGTACTGAATCTTAATCATTTTGTGCTTTGATGCAATTTTAAATTATATAATCTTGCACTTCTTGTAAGCCACCTGCTTTACTCAGTGCGTAGAGTACATGTCCTCTTCAAATTAATCAATTTTTCCAGGAATTGGAGAGTGTTCTTCAAATGGGGCTTTCCTTCTCATAGGCTTCATGGGCTTACAGAGGCAGAATTCCAATTAATGAAAGAATCCAAAAGGTGACAAATAGCAAACAAAAAAATCCAAGAAGCTCCAAGGAGGACATAGAACAAAGTGCTGCTGATTGCCAAGAGGAGCAGTAAGTGTTGCCCAAGAACTGGGTAGTGGCTGTGGACAGAAATACTTCAATGGACAATGACGTGGTCATAGAAAATATCACACAATTTCAGTAGAAGAAAGAATAGCTTCACATCTATGAGAGCTGAAGGTTGCTATGGAGAGAAGGATTCTTATCCTCCCTCTGTCCTCCCTGTGCTGAGTCATTTCAATCAAAGCCTTCACAGGTGGTGCTACTTGTATGGTCCTCAGTCATTGCTCATGCAACTCATCCTCAGGTCCAATCTTTGAAATAATTGACTCTTCCTTTTTCTTGCCAGTTATGTGTTCCAAAACCCATCCTATTAGTATGATTAATTATAATTATTAATAAGTATTTATTGTAGAAGTTCCTACAGACTAGTATGGGCTCCATTGCATTAAGAATTTAAAAAGTGATAAAATGATCTTTCTGGAGATTGTGACTGAATACCTAAAACAGGCAGACCACAGGAGGTGAGGCAATGAGGGCAGTAGGATGAAGAATGATTTGCCCAAGGTCACTCAGGAGACATTTAATGGCAGTGGTGGAATGAGATACTGTCAGAATAACAGGAGTTCTGATGCTAGGAGTCATTTGTTTCAAAAGACTGACTGCCATGCATTTAAGCAAAATGATCTGTAGTGGAAGACTGTCACCTGTGATCTGAGCAAAGTAATTTATTATGCAAGAACCATACAGATAATTTACAATAGTTCTTCTGTGCCTTTAATGTATAGTAACTGTAATCACGGAATTGCTTCTGAAATCTCTTTTATGCTACTTGGCACTCCATATGGTGGTTGGATACTGCAGAAAAAAATATCCTCCAGGAATCATTGAGCCAGGCTTTGAGGCAGGCTTTAAGCCAGGCAATCTCCTCTAACAGTTTCAGAGAAAGCCATACTATAAAAATGTAAATGAGGTAGCAATACTTCTTCTTCACGCCATTTTTAAAAAGGTAAACGTAAGTGTTGTTCAAACCACAGTGCAGCTTGAGAGCATTTGTAAAGGACATAAAAAATCTGATTTACTGTGTGGCTTTACACACCTGTGACAGTGAAGGCTCTCTGATTCAGATATTTATCATCAAACCGCATCTGTAGACTTACAAATAATTGCAACTCTGCCCTGGTTTCTTTCCTCTTTTCCTCCCCTTACTTCTCTTCTACATATATTTTGTTGCAAGCACTCAAGCATTATGCCTTCCTGAGGCATTTGGGTAAACATTGCCCACCAAGAGGTATGGTTTTCTAGTGTGTTCACTGGCATAAGCGAAAAAGATTGTAACAAACCACTAACAAATGAGATAATGTGTGTGTGTGTGTGTGTGTGTGTGTGTGTGTGTGTGTGTGATTGGAATGTATCACTAGATACATTAGCAAATGCTGAAAGGTTATATGTTTATGTGCAATCCAGAATAGGAGAAATGAGGAAAAGAGGCATCAAAAGGGAGGCAAGAAAGAGAAACTGACAATGGAAAAGGGAAGACAGAATGTTGAACAAGCAAGAGATAGGTTTAAAGGGGAAGAGTAAACAGAGGAGATAAAAAAAGAATTACTCGTATGCTGAGTTGGAAGGGACCCATAAGATCATCGAGTACAACCCTTAGGCCTGCACTGACAGCCCCAAGAGTCACATCATGTGCCAGAGAGTCTCATCTGAACACTTCTTGAGCTCTGACAGGCTTGGTGCTGTGACCACTTCCCTGGGAACCTGTTCCAGTGTTCAAACACCTTCTGGGTAAAGAAAATTTACCTAATATCCAACCTTAACCCCCTTTGACACAACTTAAGGCCTGTCCATCAGGTCCTGTCCCTGGTCATCACAGAGATGAGATCAGTGCCTGCTCCTCCTCTTCCCCTCACAAGGAAGCTGTAGACTGCAATGAGGTCTCCCCTCAGTCTCCTCTTCTCCAGTATAAACAGAACAAGTGACCTCAGCTGCTCCTCATATGGCTTTCCCTGAAGGCCCTTCACCATCTTCCTTGTCCTTTGGACACTCCCTAATGGCTTAATATCTTTTTTATATTGCGGTTCCCAAAACTGCCACAATATTCAAGGTGAAGCTGCACCAGTGCAGAGCAGAGAGGAACAATCCCCTCCCTCGACCTGTTGGCAGTCTTTTGCCTGATGCCCCCCAGGACACAGCTGACCCTCCTGGCTGCCAGGGCACTGCTGACTCAGATTCAACTTGCCATTGACCAGGACCCCCAGGTCCCTTTCCATGGCACTGCTTTCCAACATCTCATTCCCCATTCTGTACGTACATCCAGGGTTGCCCCATCCCAGGTGCAGAATCCTGCACTTTCCCTTGTTGAACTTCTTGTGGTTTCTCTGCAGGGCCTTGCTGACTTCAAGGGAGCAAAAAGCTCCTCCCAGTTTTGTGTCACCTGCAAACTTGCTTAGCATGCCTTCCAGTCCTGCCCCCACATTTATGAAGATGTTGAAGAGCACAGGGCCTAAGATAGAGCCCTGTGGAACCCCACTAGTGACAGGTCACCCCTCTGATGTTACCCCATTCACTATTACCCCCTATGCTTGACCCGTGAGCTAATTGCTTACCCACCACATGATGTGTTTATCCAGCTGTGTGCTGGAAATTTTGTCCAGAGGGATCCTGTGGGAGATAGTATTGAAAGCTTTACTGAAATCCAAAAAGATTACATCACTGTCTTCCCTTCATCAACTAGGTGGGTTACCTTGTCATAAAAGGTTTGGTAAGCAGGACTTTCCTCTCCTGAAGACGTGCTGGCTGTGACTGATGACTGTGTTGTCTTTCAAGTATTTTTCAATACTTCTCAGAATAATCTTCTCCATAACTTTACCAGTCACTGAAGTGAGACTGACAGGCCTGTAGTTTCTGGAGTACTCCTTCTTGCCCTTCTTGACAACTGAGACAATGTTCACCAGCTTCCAGTCAGCTGAGACCTCTCTGTATTCCCAAGACCTCTCAAAAATCATGGAGATAGGCTTTGTGATGACATCAGCCAGTTCTTTGAGGATTCTGGGATGAATCCCATGAGGCCCCATAGATTTGTAGGGATCCATCTGGAGTAGCAGATCCTGCACAATTTCAGGGTCGGCTGGGAGTTGATCATTCTCACAGTCATGGTCCTTCAACTCAGGACACTGAGACCCCCTTGGTCCATCATCTGTATTGAAGACAGAGGCAAAGAAAGCATTAAACACCTCTGCCTTTTCTCTGTCTCTGTCTGTGAGGTGACCATGTAATGGGCCAACGTTATTTCTATACTGACTATTGCCATTAATGTATTTGAAAAAACTCTTTTTACTGTCCCCCACATTTTTATTTACCTTCAACTCCAGCTGAGCTTTGGCCACACAAATTTTCTCCCTACAGTGTCAAGCAGCATCTCTGTATTCCCGTGTTACTTGACTTTTCTTCCGCTGGGCACACAATTTCCTTTTTTGCCTTATTTCCAAGAGAAGATCCCTCCTCAGCCAAGCCAACCTTCTGCCTCACCTGCTTGAATTCTGACATTTGGAATTTGTGGCCTCAGGAGATGATATTTGAAAAGTGGCAAGCACTGAGGGACCCCAATACCTGTAAAAACATTTTCCCAGGGGACTTACTAGCAGCCTGAAATCTGCTCTCCTCATGTCCAGAGTTGAGGTTTTGCTGGCACCTTTCCTCCTTTTAAACTCAATCTCTTTGAGGACACAGTGGCCAAGACAGCCCAAATCTGCACTTCACTCACGAGATCCATTCTGTTGACAAGCAGCAGCAGATTAAGGAGGGCATCTTTCTGAGTTGGCTTCCATAAGAACTGTTCCCTAAAGTTGTTGTCCAGGTTTTTTAGAAATCTTCTGGCCTGGGTTGTACCAGCTGTGTGATGCTCCCAGGTAATTTCTGGCAAGCTGAAGTCCCCCATAAGCACAAGGGCAGTTGACTTCGAAGTGTCCCTCAGTTCCTCAAAGAATAATTTGTTAGTGTCATTTTTCTAGCTGGGAGGTCTACAGCAGACTCCCATGGTGACATTATTTGTTTGCCCCTTGATTCTTACCCAGAGACTCCCAACTCTGCCATGGTCAGCTGTGAGCTCCATACATTCTAACCCTTCTATTACATACAGTGCTATCCCTCCACCTCTTCTGCCCTGCCTATCCATCCTGAAGAGCCTGTAACCATCCAACAGGGTGCTCTAGTCACAGGACTCATCCCACCAGCTTTCACTTATGATGTCAAATCTCTGTGACTGGGCCAAAGCTTTGAGCTCCTCTTGTTTGTTCCTCATGCTGTGTGCAGTGGTGTAGGACATTTCAGGTGTGGTACTTGGTAGCCAATGCTTTGTGAAGCAGGTTGAAGGATCCTATTAGTGCTACCAGCCCTTCATGAAAGGCTTAAGGAGAAATGAGTGAATGGGGTATGAACACTGTTATCTCAGTTTCTTTCTATCACCTTCTTCCTGCAAGGCTCCCACTCCTCATTTCTGATTTCTAAGTTTTCCCTTCTAAATTTCAAACCTTCAGTTTAGTCATTTGAAAGAGTTTGACCTGAGTAAAGTCAGAGCTTTTTTCTTTCCCCTAACCCATATTGCCTAAATTAAAATGTAGTAGAACTAACTGCCAAGGTAAAATCTAGAGGATTCTGCCCCTACCCTGTGCTATCCCTGATCCCCTTCCCTCCCTGTCCTTCACCCTTCACTGTCTGAGTTCTCCTGTTTACCTCCAAAAGCCTTCATTCTATGTAGCTATATACCAAAAGAAGATCTGTTTTGATCCTCTCATTATGTGCTTAATCACTGCTTAATATTATGTGAGAATTTGTTGCATCCATGATCATTCTTAAGAGGAATTGAAATAACCTTTAAATAAAGAATACAGAACAATTTACAATCCTACTAATCAACATAAATACATTTTA
>NW_020955814.1:8122-146135 GCF_003031625.1 Empidonax traillii
ATGTAGCTATATACCAAAAGAAGATCTGTTTTGATCCTCTCATTATGTGCTTAATCACTGCTTAATATTATGTGAGAATTTGTTGCATCCATGATCATTCTTAAGAGGAATTGAAATAACCTTTAAATAAAGAATACAGAACAATTTACAATCCTACTAATCAACATAAATACATTTTAAATGGCCTGTTTATTTCTTTGGTGTCAAGCAATCTAATTGAGTTTGATTTCCTAATAGAGGTATATACAAGGAATATTCTACTCTTCTTATATGCTACAGTTAGTTTTAGCTGAAATTCAAATTCCAGCTCAAATTCACAGAGCTCAGGAAGAAATCATGGGGAGAGAGGCAGGGAGCAGGTATATATTTACAAGTTTTTTTTGACAGCATGACCTCTGTTGAAACTAAAAGGTCTGAGGATCATGAGCTATTCTAATGGTGTTGCCCAGCTTAGTTTTTGTACGGTAGCCAAGGAAACAGTCAAGTAGTAAGGCTTATTTAAGAAGAGTTCTTCTGCTCAGGATTTGACTAAACCGTTTTTGGTGCACAGCATATTTCAGCAGGCAGTACCACTTTGGAGTTCCCAGCTGTTTCTGAGAGTGTTTGTCAAGCATGTCTCCATCCCGCGTGCCATACCAAGGCCAGATATGGCCATGCACACACCATTTGTACGCCTGCTAACTCTGCTCTTCATTGTGAAAACCACATAAATTCCAAAAACTAGCTGTGGTGGAAATAATAGATTCCCAGTCTGAATCATCAAGGTGCCCCGGCACCAGGGTATTGAGAGTCTCACCTCCACAACCAAGCACAGGTGCTGATCCAAGAATTCATGTACTTTAGCCAGGTGACTAAACTGAATTCAGTTTTTGGCTTATTAAAAAAAGATCAGTTGCTTTAAAGTTGAAGTTTCTGAATTTGCAGATTTATTTAGCAATTTGCTTCCTTAATTTATTTTGTACTTAGATACATAAATTTTCTTTGAAATATTACCCTGTAGTGTGAAATACTACCTTTGAAATGTACCTCACAGTATACATTTTTCAGAAATCTTCACCGTAGAAGTCCAACAAAGCTCTCAGCATTGGTTCGTTTTCCCAAATTTAATGAATTGTCTTTATTTATAAATTAAGAATGGGAGTTGATGAGTAATATAAAGTATATTTGGAAATAAATTAGGTTTGGTATTTAATAAATACCCTAATGGTATTTAATAAATACCCTGATTCATCTTTTTGCATAATTCTGCTGCTTTCTTTTAAGCCTCGCTATGCTTTTAAAGGAGCATTTTTTTCCCACATACAGGTACTGAAAATTCATATATTGAGAAGCACTGTTGTTAGTTGTAGATGGAGTAAAATGCACAACAGTGAAAAAGAAGTAAAAGAATTCTGTTGCATAATGCTGTAGAGTTTCAGGCCTGTTTCAAACATGTCAGCTTTGCTCAGTCCATAAGTTCAGTGACTTCTGGTACCTAATAGAAAGTCTAATAAATGTTCTTTCAAAGTGGTTATTTTCTTTCCATTTTAAAATATATTTGTACTGATCTTAAAAATTCCACAGATTAAATTATGTTATCAGAAGTACTTATTTTATTGTTAAGTAAAAGACATGTGAAAATTATAAAAATAGATGGGATTTGGTGGTGCGTTGGGGAAAATATTCAACTATAGTTGTACTGTCAGAGTTCTGAAGGGATGCTTTAGGGAACCTGTGTCACTACAATACTTTTATTTTTTCTTTCTTTAAAACTCAAATTCCAGTAATATTCCCATGAATCAAGGGAATCCTGGCTTAACTGTAATGGATAATTTTGTTTCAAAGAATATTTTGCCTGTAATGAGTGTAACAATAACACATTTCATTCTTTAAGTATTCTAGCTAATATTTTCACTACTTCTTATGACTAGCTTTTAATTTGTATATCCAGTCAAAACAAGTTTGAGGCAAGTGCATGTCTGAATGTTAAACGAAGAGATTCTCTACAGATGTAAAAAGGGGCTGATTTAATATGTTCTTTTATCCATGGTTAAGAGACTTCCGTAGTCCCCTGCTCAAAGGGGTCCAGTTAAAGTAGGTCCATGTAGTCAAATTTAGAATATCCCCAAGGCTGGAAATGGCACAGCCTTTCTTGGCAACCTGGTCCAGTACCTGGTCAACTCCTGTTCTGGAAGAGCCATTAAATTTCAGTGATTGTGTGGCAACTAAGAGTGATGGTTATCATACTTGTTCTCAAGAGAGTGTTTATATATTTGTAAGCAGGACCAAATGCACATGGATTAATGTTCAGAATATACCAGCTGACCTTGCATCCTACATATGAATGAAAGAAGGCCCTCTATAAGCTCTGTTCATGAAGGTGATGATGATATACTCCAAGCACAAGCAAAAAGGACATTAATTCTTTGAGATCAAAGCAATTGCTGACTTCAGTAAGCCTACAAATGCTCATTTCTAAAAACTTATAGATGAAGGAAAATATACTATATAGGTTGAGAGAAATAAATGTGGTACAGATTTCCTGAAAAGATTGATACTGACAACTATGATACCATAAATATCATCTGAAAGTCTTGTAAAGCAATTTATGCTTTATTATTTATTATTTTATTGCTTTATTATTAATTATTAAGTATTCCATCATCAATAGCTGGGACAAGAGCCCCATGAACATTAGGCAGTGAGACTTCAGAAGAACTGTATCTCATCAGTCAAACTTCACTACTTGTTTTGATGCAATTACAAAATTCATGGGCAATTGAATGAAGTAGATCATATATATTTGGATTCTGGTGAAGTATTCAACATGGCATATTAGGAATTTTCAGTTTTAAAATTTGATTCAGTACTGCCTTCAATAAGGTCATGACCATGCAGGCCGTAAACTGACTAAATGAGTATAAAAAATAGACATAATAAACAGCAGCGTATTAGGAAGAGGAATCTAAAAGAGATGGCATTTGTTAGCAAGAGTTGGCAAGAGTTATATTTGTTTAATGTCTACATTAGTAGTCTGGAAGAAAAAGAAGAGAGCACACTAATGAAGTCTGAAGATGATATTAAATTTGAAGGAGTGTGCACATAATTAAAGAAAAAAGATTAAATGGAATTTAGAAATTACAGATGTGGTAAAACTGAAAAATGCTATTCATCTTACAAATATGAAAGCCTGTTCCCCTTGAGGTAATAATCTGGAACACTGGTATGGTGAAAGATATTGGTATTTGTAAAACACAAGAAAGTAAGTAAATTCAGAAGATTCCATGATGCGTTACCATTCTTATATATAACAGTGATTTTATGGGACTGTAACAATAGTTTCTCCATATGTGCATGAAAGCAAGTTTCACTTCAGGTGATGCAACTAGGCTGGAAGACATATTGTAAAACTAGGTGCATGCACAACAGAGGGTAATTGAGGAGGCTAAGAGGAATGATGTGCAAGCAGTGACTAAAACAGAACAGACTTCAGCTGGTTCACTGAAAAGTCTTCAAAATAAAAGCTGATTGAACATACATAGGACAAACTTGCCACATTTTATGTTTTTCCAGTGATGAGAGCATCCCTTGAATGGATATTCCCTATCATATTTTACAATTATAGGAACTGTTCTTTCACTGTTCTTTGAAAACATGGGTTCTCAAAAAGGCAGAGTAGTTATGAATCAAATACTAATCTTGTACTTTGATAAATTATCTCCCATAAGAAAGTGAAGGAAGCAAAAGAGTAATAACATTTGATATTAAGCAATGCAATAAATAAAATAAAAAAAAATAAAAAAAAAAAAGGCAAATGCTCCATTACAGCAAAGTCTAGTTCCCGCTGGGTCCCCAGGAAAAGTCCTTTCTAAAAATTCACCTCAGCATCTTAACTGTGTGTCTGCTCTTTGTCTTTGCAAGATTCCTTAAATACCCAATCTTGTCCCAATCTGCCTGTTATCCGAGTTCTCACAGTCTGTTGCGCCTTAGAAAATGTAGCTCTGTGTGCCCAAATGCTGCTGGACAATAAGTGATCATCCTTCTCTTCAGAAACTCTCTTGCCACCTCAATTGCCAGTACAAAGTGATCAGTCACATTTCTGCCAACTATCCTGCCGCATTCTCTGATAGAAACTTAGCATATAATAAGCTGCAAATAAATTAAAATGAAAAAAGGTCCACCCATGAAAATTATGAGCCTATTCTCATCTGCATTTTCTAAAATTACACTGTGTGACTGACTCAGTATGCTTTACCTTCAGCAAGCTACTTAGAATATTTCTTCTCCCCTGAACGTACTACTATTTTGAAATTTACTCTGTGGATAATACCAGGAGAGGGCCTTTGGAAACTTCTCCAGTTTCCACTTTGGTATCTCTCACAACACTCAAAAACTTGTTGCAGGCAAAAGGGAATAAACATATGTAGAGCTAAGGGTTTATTCTAATTGAATTTTTAACAGGCTAATCAAAAGACAAATACCTCTCATTAGTTCAGTTACAGTCACAAATCTAAAAACTTCATTAGCAATACAGGTAATATTGTTAAACAAAAGCTTCCTACAATCTGCCCCTTTTCTCTGGTGTTACACTCCCTGTATAATACTCCTCTGTGTCCTAATCTAATACTGTCTATATTCCTCAAGCAGAAGAGGAGAAAGGGTTACAGTGGGATGTCAGCATCCTGAGGAATCAACAGGAAAAGTTCAATGTTCAGGGTGGAGGTTGCTGCTTCCTTGGTGCTGAGTATGCTTGGTTTTATTTTTATATGTGTTTCAACACAGTCTGCTCCCATGCCTGGTCTTTTCTTTGGCTCCCAATAAACTGGTCCTCTGTTAGTTCCCCTGCTGGCTATGCTTGATTTACAAAGCCACAAGCATGTAGTGACCACTGACTGACCGTGATTTGTGATTTGTTGTCGTTGTGGTTTGTGGCTGTATTAACTGCAGTTTGTGTTTCTTGTGTGGGACCTCTGGTCTTATCCTGTGTCTCCAGTCTTCCACACTGCATTTTATTCTGCAGTCAGAAAGTTCAGTTCACACACAGAATAACTATTTACCTTTACTGTTAACTGAAGATAAACTAAAATACATTTAGGCTGCTGTATAACTGCTTTCACGACTGAAATGATTCCAACTCAGAATATTCTGTGAAATTACTGTAAATAGTGTAGGAATACCAGTCCTGAGTCCTCACACTGTCAGGTTGAGACAAACCCTGTGACCTTTTTTTAATAGTGGCATAATTACTGAAAAATATCATCACCACGAAACTTTGCCTTCCATACTTCAGCCTAACACACTCCTGCCGGGGTCACCAGGTAGATACTGCATGTCTGCTCTCCCTGACAAAGAAAATGACAGCACTTCTTGGAGAGCTTTCTCAGCTTTGCATAAGATGTAGTAACTGATGTTATGCTGTCCCTAAGTTCCATAAATGTATCTGCCTTATGTAAAAACAAGAATGCTTTATAATCGTACTTTATAAAATCCGCATCATAAAGAACAGTAAGCTGCCACTTTATTAAGGAAAAAAAAACACAAAAAAAAACAAAAGAAAAATTGAGACATTACTGGCCTGTGAGTGTAGAGATGTTTCTATCCATCTTATTCAGGCAGCCTAATACCAGAAAGGAAAACCAGATTTATGAACTTGTCATGAAGACAACCATGTTTTTTCATCTGACACTCCTAAGTAGCATTTATGATCTGATACATAGGACCTGGCTCCTCACCTTTTTTTTTCAATTACATACACTATCTAGTGGACTTGTGGATTCTTAAAATACAAATCATGAGTTGAAAAAATGAGGGAGGAAGATAAATGGCCATATATACCATCTCATTCTTGTCCATCTTACATCGGTAAGATTTTGTTATATTAGCCTTATTTTAACTGCTAGATACATTGGTCAAAAGGAAAAAGTCAAGAACATATTTATGTGGTTTTTTTTTTCATTTAACACAATAGTTCATATTCATCCTCCTTGTTAGTCTCGTAACTGTTGAAGTATAGGTGCAAGTGGTAATAGCTAAGAATCATTTAATGTATGAATGCAAGTGATCATTGACATCTCACAAGACAACATGGCTTTAGGATAATAAACAGATATGGTTCCATGTAAATTTTAAATAGAAAAAAATACTCTGTTCTTAATTTTCAGCTAAGAAATGATGATTTTTTTCTAAGGTAAACATTTTCCTTGCCACGTTTATGTGACTGAGGAAAGCCCATTGGTGAAAATCATTGAAGTAGAAAGACTGGAACCAAAAACAAAAGGAAAAAAGGATATGAATATCTGAATATCTTGTTGTCATGAAAAAGCTATAAGTTTATTTTAAATCCACATCAGTAAAAGAAAAACACAGAATAATTTGTCTCTCTATTTCAAGAGATAGTCTTCCAAAACTGTTGAAACCACTAAGGAGACATTATAAAAAAAAAAAAAATTGTCATAAAGCATTTTTGGTGCTGCTGGCGAGAACAACGTAAATTTAGTACCTTTCTCCCAAAGCCGTTTGAAGACATTATTGTATTTCTTTTACTTCTGACTATCGTTCTGAAAATGCTTTGAAAGAGATGGAGAACACACAAACACCTTCAAAATGGATTTGTTGCTTTCACTGATAAGAGTGGAATATAACTAGTAAATTGTTTTAGGTAAATAGCAATTGATATAATGCACAAAGTTCAGAGTAGACAGTATAATTTGAAATCCAAGTGAAAGACTTACTACAAAAAAAATTGTTCTGTGTATTTTTGCATTATATGGTTTTGAATCAAACGTAATTCCTTGAACTTTTCTGCCTCTCCCCCTCTTGACTGTTCTAGTATTTATTTGTGGGCCACTACCATCATTGTCCTTACCCTTGCAAGCTCATCAGGTAAACCACAATATCAAGATAGCATTTTACAGTTCTCTTCTATGGCATGTGTCAGTGTACAAAATATCAGCTCATAATGAACCAAATGTGAGATCACAGCAATCCAATGTTTTTCACTGCTTTACAAAAATATTTTCCCCAACTGTAGCATATTTCTGTATGTGTACTTGTGTACATGTGCATATTTCTAAATAAAGTGAACAACTATTATAGTACTTGTGAGAGGCAATTCAGTCCTCATCAACATGACAAGAAAAGTAGGTCAGAGAATTAGGCAATCAGAACATCAGACAATTCCAGGGTAAGAGTCAAAGGGTCACTTTGAGGAAGGTAATCTTAGAGCGTGTGTGGTTAAAGATAATATGGTCCCATAGAAGGGCTCCCATGGAGGTTCCTTAGACTAAGGCTTTTATATTTTTGTACTCCATACTGATTAGAACTGGTACGCTGAAAAATTAGGTTATCAGTTTATTTATATCAATCACATAGACGGTTGGTTTAAGTTTTCACCAAGGACTGATTTCTGCACAAAATGAAAATGCATTGGAACATTCAGAGCATTTACATATTACGGTAGTAAGTGCAACATGTAGGATATTGGACACTTTTTGTATATGTTGGGAAACTTAAAAGTAAGGTGCAAGAATTGAATTGGAAGTTTCTGTATAGTAAATATGTCAGAAATTTGGTGAGTGAAAGATAATCAGTGAGGTAATGTACTTGTGAGGTTTGCTATCACCTTACAATATAACATAGGATGGGTTAAATTTGTATCAAAATGTAGCATAGGATCTCTATGAAGTGAACTTTCATGACTGAATAGAGAGAACATGACATTAAAGTTACATTGTCAATTAACCAAATGAGATGGTGGCAGTGGCTCTAGAGCATAACTCTGGGAATAACTAGAAATACCACA
Organism: Empidonax traillii; assembly: GCF_003031625.1. Lineage (NCBI taxonomy): Eukaryota > Metazoa > Chordata > Aves > Passeriformes > Tyrannidae > Empidonax > Empidonax traillii. The sequence continues at coordinate 15,903 of NW_020955814.1, forward strand.
AAGGCAGAAAACATAACAATAATGGAAGATGAGGAGGCACTTAATGAAATTATCAGGTAAGAGGTTTAGAATAAACAAAGCACTTTTTCACTTAGCATGTAATTAAATTGTGGAGCTGAAAGTGCTGGATGTTCTGGAAGCCAAAACTATAAATGAATTCCAAAACCTCCTAGGCATGTTCACTGATGTCAGGTCTCTAAATGCTATTAAGCATAGTGGGTTCCTATGGAGCCTCCAAGTCAGGAAGTTCCCAAATCTGTGATACCTCAAAGGATATCCAGAGATGTATCACTGCAGGCTTGCCTTGTTCCTGTCCTCTCTTCCAATCAAAAACAATGCTGAGCTAAATTAGACCATTTTCTGCTCCAGTGTGGCAGTGTCATGTTCTTGCAATTTTGTATAAGTTTTCTTTCAGAGTGATTCCTGTCGGCACTATTTTATCTTTTTTCTTTCACTTCAAAATTACTTTGTCTTAATAACAAACAAATAAACAGACTCTAGTGGGGGTTTCCCAATATAGTAATAATGACTCTAACTTGACTCTTATGATATGAAAGTATTGGTAAAAAAATTATTCTTTGATTGTTTAGTTTTACAGCCAAGTGGTCATTTGATTTGGAGAGGGAAGCTGGTCTATAAATTTTTTAACCATTTAACCCTGTGCATATGACCCATGTAGGCCTGTTCCATTCCCAGTGATAGCCAGTGTAGCAGGTTGTGTTATTAGGTAGGTCCTCCACAGTTTTTCCATATTTGAAACATGAATAAGGGGAGTGTTGTGTCCCATTATTGTACATTCTTCCGGCAAGAGAATAACAATCAAGATTTAAAGATAACTTTTTTTTTAACCGCGATAAAATATAAATCCTAATTGTATCTTCAGAGCTTAGTTCACTGTTATGCTCTGGCTGTGCTGCATTGTCTCAGCAATGGAGAACATCTGTAAGCCCAGCTGCATAAAGAGCCAGATCTGTGCAAAGCAGGTGGAGTGAATCTCATGTGGTTTGCCCTAAGTAGAGAACATTTGCATTTTTAAAATGCTAAAGAGCAACCTCAGCTTTTTGAATGAAGATACTGCATTTGGCTCCAGACCACTGCAGTGCAGAAGTACACTTACTTCCACATGTCAGAACCAGGCAAAGCCTTATTCTCAGGGATGCATGGAAACCACTCTGTTCTCTAAAGTAATCTAATGACCTCAAGAAGAGATTGCTCTAAACTCTATCTCCTCAAAACCTGTAAGAGTGACTGCACTCTTGCTATCAAATCCTATGCATCCTGTGCATTTCAGGAAGCAACACAACTGGGATTTACCTCCACAGTGGACAGCATGGTATGAAGTAGCCTAAGAAGTACCTAAGTCCTCTGCTTACACAAGTGTGATTATTATAGGGGGAAAGCAACTCACGTGAGCAATGATATGGGTAAGAAGGAGACTACATTATATCCTGTTAAATTTGTGACCACAGTTACACTAGATGTACACATCATGAGTTACTTCAGTTGTAAATGGGTTTTTTTTGGCAGAGAATATGGTGAGTTCCCTTGAAATCATGTTAAATTTGGCTGACACTGGTTTAAATATTCCCTAAGTTACTGAAGGCTGACCTAAAATCATGACACATCATTCTGAATTCTGTCAATCTTTAAAATACACCTAGTAAGAATTTATCAAAGTAAATAACAATTTCAAAACTGATACAACATTCATGTAATGTCTTTTTGATAACTAGACAATTTCCAAAAATTAGGGATTAACAAATACAACCCTTTGATGCTGCAGAACTGTTCTTAACGTATTTTAGCAAAAGCATTTCCTCAGTGTTCTAACTACAAGGAGCAGTCAAAATGCCTCTTAAAATACTTGTGTTCTCCCTTAAACCTCTCCAGGCAGGTTTCTAACTAAATCAGTAGCTACTGTAGAATGAGATGGCAAAGATCTTTCTGTTTTACAGGAGCAGAAAAATTGTTTCGGACTCATGCTTTCTGTTAACTTGTTCTTCTGTAGCCCTGGATAGGGGCATCAGAGAGATCATTAGTATACTTTAATTTCCAGGACAAAATACAGCTTGTATGAATTTGTCATTACAAGTTTGTATCTTTAGTTATGGATATCTTTAAACTGTGCTATTTCCCTGTGGGTAGAAAGTGAAACAACTTGCTCTTTTTGCTTTTGTGTGAAGGAAACCTTTTTATCCTCTGTAGAGAGTACATCAATGTCAGAAAGTTAGGTTCTGCTGTACTGAGTCTGAATTCTACAGATTCCCGGAACTGAAAGAGCCACTTTGTCAGTGAATGAAATTGCAGCCAGTCACAGTGAAATGATACCCAATTACAGCTTTCTGTTTGATGCATGGTAATGTTACATAGACATATTGCAAAACTACCTTATATCAGTGCTGTTTCACACAGAAGTGTTGAACTCCAATGTCAAGATATTGGTCCATGATTATTTTGTTATATTGTTTCACTCTGTTTCACACTATCTTTCTTGTGTAGGAAAAAAGCTACAAATGTCTCCATGGTAAAAAAAAAAAAAAAAATAAGGCAAAGTCTGAAACAATGCTACCGATGGAGTACCATAAGGAATACATGCTGATGTGAAGTAACAAGCACCTTTGGATTTAGGATAAACACACTATTTTGTGGGTGATCTCATAAAAGTCAGCTATCTGCTTCCCAAAAGCTCTATGTCACAGTTACACAACGGTGAATCGAATTAGAACCTTGAATGCATGTTGAGGATAGAGAAAGAGAAGAGAGCTAGTTATGTAAATGGAAAAGGCAAAAAGATGTGTTTGAAGCTATAAGCAACTCTTACTGAACTGAATGGCATAGAAGTGGGAAGATGATCTCAAAGTCAGTACTGGTACAGTTCTGTTTCATACCTATGATTAAAAATTCACATGTGAACAGACTATAAGCCTCTCCCCTCTAACATGGGAAATTACCTACCTTCTAAATTCTAGGTAAAAGTGACTGTGAAACACTCATGTTGTCTATCTCCCTGACTGCTGATGTATTTTACTTCAGCCTGAGGCACTAAGAGGTTTTGCTCCATAATTCTCCTTTAGAAGAGTCAGGCACTCTGTTGAGAAGTAGGGCATATGAATTCAGATTCCTCCAGAAATATAGAGAAACTGGACCCAAAGCCTTCTGTATCCTATGGCAGTGCTTTAACCCAGGGGAGAGGAAAAAAAGAAACTACATCTCTTTGACTACTATTTTGTGAATTTTCTCTGCAATACTTTTTCTAGACAGGTCTGCTCAGCAAATTCAACCTGCATTTGTAAATAGTTTCAGGATATTTTCACTGGCACTACAGCATAAAAAGAAAGAAGAAAAATGTTCATATAAATCTTAAGTTCCTATCTCCAAGCATCATTAATCACAGCCCACCTCTCTGCTTGTTTCACAAAACTGTGCAGATAGTATAGTAATAGCCACATGAGAAAAGTCTACTTGAAGTTAATTGAATGTTTGTTTAACACTTGGTGTTCTAAGGCTTTTACTTTATTAGGTATAATTTTGGTCAGCTCACTAATGAGAAAATATGCTCAAGCTGGAGATGATCCAGTAATCCTCAATATAGTTAATACAAAGATATAGGGATTAATAAGAAAAAGACAAAAAACAGCTTGTGAGCTTTTTATTTTCTTCTAAATGCTCTCCGTTTACTATGTTTTTATTTTGATCAACTGTTTCTGTTCCTCAGTCACAACCCTGTTTGTATAAATCACTGAGCCTCTTTAGTAGGAACCTTGTATACATTGGAGACAGACTGTACATAGTAGTTCTACAAAATCTACCCTTAGTGGCAGTTTCAATTTTCCTTTATTATTTTACTTAGAAATCACTTAAATTTCACCATAAACATTTCCTGTGACCATTTCTTTTTTTTTCTGCTAGCACTGAGCTAGTCCAACAACTCCATCACCTCTAAGCTATTCATCTGTCTAACATCTGATTCAACCTCTTCACAGTTATCTGGAGTGCTCCAAAGATAGATCAGGCAGATTCATTACCTACTTCTCTGACACAAAATGCCTGGAAGAATAACACTTTTCCACAGTCAACAAGCAAGTTAATTTTTTAATTATATTTTAAAAATATTCAAAATAATTGTCTCCTGTGTACTTCTTCTCTAGCTAAGTTAGATGCTTAAGCTGAGACACCTTTAAACAAAAGCTAATTGGAGATCTAATTTTTTTTTAAAAGGAAGTAAAATATATATACACCACAAAAGAACATATTTTTAAAAATTAACTCTCATATTTGTCAGTACTGAACTGCTCCCATTTCAGCACAAGGATTCATTACACCAATAGGTCTAAATGGGCACTTATGGACACAAAATGAGAAGATTACTTTAGACTGCTTTGTAATTTTTTTCAGCTCTTCAGTTGCCTTGCTGTACATTTGTAAGTTCAATTTACAATTCTGAGAAAGGTAGAATTGAAGTTTTCACTTCAGAAATTTAAGTCAAAAGAATTCTTGAAAATCTAGATTGTATATCTGCACTTAAAATGAATTATTATTAGCTTATTTCTTCAGAACTGTGTTTAGGTCACCTGGAAATGCTAGACAAATGAACAGGAGCACAAAAGACGTAGTAATCAGTATCTGTAAGTCTTCCAACCCTGTGAAATACAAGTTTTGGGTCACTCAAAAGCCAACAGAAGCAGAATTTGTGAAGATTTGAGTACCTAACTCCTTGTAGGAATAATCTGGTGGTCAAGGATCTATTCTGGTATACAAATGTGAGCATCACTGGCTTCACAGGGGTCAGGCCTACATTTCATCTTCATAGTCAAACTCTGCATATACTTTTAAAATTCCATGAAATTATACCCTTTGAGGAAACTGTACCTACATTTTTGACTATTTCTATTGTATTATTATTATGTGTATTAGTACAAGATTTGTATTACATGTGTTGGGCTTCTTAGAAAGATCTTAACCATCTTAAGCACACAGAAATAACACACATTAAAAAGAAAATAAGGGTGTTTTTACATGGGAGCTAAGGAGAAACAACTCTAGGAAAAGGTGAGTCATCAATATTTAGCTCAGTAGATACAAAAGCACAGCTCATGTGGCAGACAGACAGGAGAAAAGGAGCAGAAGGGGTGGATGAGGCTGAAAGCAGACTCAGAGCAAGACAATAGGCTGGACTGACTCCAGACACAGCATAGAAATCACCAAGCATAACGCTGACAAGATACATCATAATGTGTGCTAGAGGCAAGACTGAGAACCTGTCTCTGTGGGAGAAGTGTCTCATACTGTAATTAACCAGGAAGTATTCAGGAAAAGAAAACATTCAAATAAGATGTGAACTTCTGTGGGAAAGCAGACTCTGCTAGCTAAACACCTAAATTCAGAAGTTTTAAGCAAAGTTAAAACTGTATCAACTGAATAGCTTTAAGGTGTTGAACCAGAGAGGTAACATTTTCTCTCTTATACTGTATGATTTTGGAAGCAGAACTATTTTTCTTTCTCAAGCACCAGGAGTTTGATAATATATTCAAGAGGATTCACTTTGCTTCTTAGTATAGGTCATACAAAGGGTCATAGAGGGAGACACATAACCTTGAAATGAAAGTGACTCAAAGTAAATTAAGAGACATTTCCAGATTGGTGGGGTAGAAGTGAAAGTTTCACCACGTGCTCAGAGATGAGATAAGCAGAAGGGACAGGCCTGGAAAAGAAGTGTTCATTGAATAAATGGCAGAGAGAGAGAAAAGCAAGTTCGCATTTAGCCATGGTAGGTAGAAACTGGAATTAGGAAAAGAAGAAAATAGTATATGATTGTAAACTTTGGCCTGATCCTGAAACCTTTGCAATTGTGAAAATATATTATAACACACATAATAAGGAAAATATAATGGTTTTTTTTAAAAATGTAACTTTGTTAGTGAACTCTAGAGTTTCTCAAAAGTGCATAATTAGTACTTCATTGTGCCTATCAAGTCCTTCATTAATAAATACTACAGTCCTTTTCTGAATCTGTTTTCCTCAGCGTCATGAAAACTGAGGCCAGCATTACCAATCTAGTTTAGGTTTTTCCCTGGAGTGTTCTTGACCATCTCAGGAATCCACAGTTGAATGCAGTGAATACTTGCTCACTGTGTTATTCCTGACTCTGCTTCCTCTAAAGCTTGTACTTTTGCAGGCAATACGGATGGATCACACTGGTAGCAGAGTTGCCAAGCAAAGAGGTCAGCTGGCTGGGAACACATTTTATATTCCCAGCAATACTCAGTGACCATGGGAAAATTACTTCTCTTTTCTATGCAAAAGCTTTACCATCTCTGACACAAAAATAGTGTTGACCACACTTGCAAAATTATTTTCAGATACACAGTTGTACAAATCTGTGTAATTTTCCCTTGTTTTTTGACTTTGGTGATGTGTTCATTCATTTCAATAGCAACGTATTTAATTAGCTACAAACTAACTCCACTTGGTGATCAGTTTCTTCAGGTCAATTTTGTTCTGTACCTGCTTTGTCCCTGTTACTTTCTCCAAATATTTCTCTCACAATCTGTAAAGGGAAAAGAAATTTAGTTAAAAGAGATGCAAAGTCAGTGTGACCCGAATGAATGTGATATTCAGAGCTACTCATATGCAGATATGGCAGAAGAGAGGAGAGCTTTCAAAATTTTCATAATTGATGGGGCAAATAAAACAGGAACTCCAAAGAAACTGCCTAGAGAACAGTTATCTGGGGCTCAAAAGAGATGAAAAAGCTGTAGATATTGACCTTCTTTTTGAAATACTCAAGAAGAATCAATAATATTGAGAGCTACACAGAGAGCACACACAGTGGAAGGAAAAAACAACTCAGAAAACCGTAATCAGAGTCACATGATAGATTATAAAGAACCTGTAAAAAAATACTCAGAGCAAAGTCAGGACTCAAACTGAAGTTTAAAAATCATCAAGGAATCTGTGTTGTAAAAGCTAGTCAGGGAACAGGGAGGATGATCACTGATTTTTGCATAAGAAGAGGTTAGAGACCATGAGGTCAAACATGTATGGTTTCCAAAACTAGTGAAATCATGACAGTTCTACAGAGACACAAAACCTTAAGTTGGGAGTCAAAGATGAATTAATGAAGAATGATATAGTTTATTATAGCAATATAAGAAAATATGAAACAGAAAATATAATATCGCTAACTGAAAGATGATGTTTTCAAAAAAAGGCTAACCCAGAATTAATTCCAACAGACATAGGGCAGGATCACAGAGGCAAAATGGAGCTGTCACTTTGCCACTGAAGCTAAATTAGATTTTAGACTAGAGTATTGGGAATATTTTATCTTTTTGTTTCCACTATGAGTTTTCTTTCACCTGTGATCACACTTGGTGTTACTCAAACCTGTATGGACTTGTTTCTTGTGCCTTGTATTATCCTTGAGGAACAGGAGGTCTGTACTCTCTTTCTCTCACAACAGTGAAAAAAGAAGTGCTTTTGTTTATACACATGTAAGAATAAATATGCAGGTAAAATTAAACACAGATACCCTTTCTTAAAGGAAAAAAAATCACCAACTAGGCTGATCTACTGAACTGATTTCATATATTATACAAGTGATGGTAACTGGGCAAACCTATAAATCATGGGAAACTGAGCTATCAGCTGTATTCACAGATACCCAGATGTTTTTTGTGTAGTTGTATCTGAAATGTTGATGCACTGTTTTGTATTATGTATGTTGCTTATCTCAAATCAGTTCAAGGTGTCTTTGGTTTTGCAGAGAAGAAACTCTTTGACTTGCTTATTTTTTTAAAGATTGAAAGTCTTCCATGAAAGAAAGTATAGCACTTCAGTGCCTCCGGATGACTCTACACCATACTTACTTATTTGAAATTATTGCAGCAGTTCAGTTTTTGCTATAAGTGTCTTTCTTTTAAATGGTAAGGGTTCTGGCTTGCAAATGAGAAAATAATTTAAAATTATTGGTGTGCTTCATATTTTTAGGAGACCTTAATTCTTCTAAATTAGAATTCCAGTTGGTGAAGCGCTCCAATAACTTTAAATATACTCTAGATCCAAACCCTAATCTTTCCAAAGGGAAGAGCTTATAAAACTATTGAAACTCCTTAATAATTCTGAATTAGGTTACAGATACATGACTACAATTTCAGTTTAGTTTTATTTAAATACTTAGTTAAAAAAACCCCACACTGATCTGAACCAGCTATGTAAATATAAACTCATACGGTGTTCAGTTTCTGATATTAGCTCTTGAGTTTTTCACAGTCATATTAAAACCTTTTTGTTTAATTATTGTCAGTGTTGAAGTATTGTTGGGAAAATCTGGGTTTTTCTCTGAATCCTTTAGTATTTTTTGTAAGGGAAACTCTCCATTTTGTATCACACAACAATATGTATTATTGGACCATTATTAAGTTTTTCTATATATGGTCAACAAAAAAAACCAGCTGTAGTTATCACTGAAAGAACCATCTGATGATCTGCTGTGGTAGCCAGAGGCAGGAGCTGATCAGCACTTGGAGAGCCAGCTGTTTCCCCAGTTCTTCCTTTGATTTGGTGTAACAGGAAGAATATATTTTGCAGGTTTCCTTTTAAGGCTTTACAATGCAAGACTTTTGGTCATGTATGTGCATGATTTTTGCTGACCACCCATAACCTATCCTAGGCTTGAAGGACTAATACATAGTGTAGCAGTGTTTCTGCATAAAACAAATATAAAGTCATAGAAAACAGTTTATCTATTATTCAGATACAATCTACTGGATGCATATTTTTTGTGTAAAACCATTGACCCAGAATTTTCTGGGCATTTGCAAAGGAGAGAGTAGAGTAGCATCCCATGCAAAGACAAAATTTTATGCATATCACTTGTATAATTCCATACTAAACCATCTGAATGTTTAGAAATGTGAGGGAAATCTGTATGCAGACTTCGTTGAATTGATGTATTGGCATTTGAATTTGATATATATACACATAAAATTTTCCCTGTACATATGTCAAATTGCCCAAAATTTTATTCAACTACAAACATATTACCATATTCACAGAAAAACACAAACAGAAATGTGAGCGTCTTTATATTTAAAATAAGGAACAATGTATTCTTCCTTAGCCTGCTAAAGAGTTAAGAGAGTGTTCAACACTTGACATTGATTTTTTAAAGAATGACCACATTTACTGGTACATTCTGTCTCACGGTGCTCCACTGATGCCAATCACCTTAATCAGCTAAATAAACTCAGTTCATGCCTGCTGTGCATAACTGAAGAGGTACAAACAAACAAAGCAAAGCACACTGGGGAAACAGGCTCAGTATATTACGAATAACATTAAAACCCTTCAGGTTCAACAGCTAAGCAAATAGAATCAAAATGGAGGAGATATGCACGTATCCTGATACTGAATTGTATTTAACCCTGCCTAAAAATGGATTTCTATGTCTTCTCTTGACAAGCAGTACTTGGAACAAAGCTATTGTTTATTTTTCTGTTAAAGCGCCTTTTACATTGATATGTATTTTTCATTACCTTTAAGAGTATATGCTAACATAAACACTGAAAGTTCTGAGTTTTAGTCTGAATAAGTGATCCAAATGTAGTGAAATATTTTTGTCTTAGAGAAGTCTTTTGACTTAGAGGAGTAAAGCCCCCTTCTTAACTGTCTGCCCTCCCTTCCAGGCCTAAACTCCATGCAGCTCTGAACTCCTTGTGGCCAACTTAAAACTGTGGAAAACAAAAAATTATTGTAAAGATATTTGTTGCAATACCAAAGATGGTAGAGGCTCCTGTTATGAATAAATTCCAAGCATATTATTCCAAGCAACTGAATGTTTTACAGTTTTCATGAAAAGTTTATGGTCTAGGTTGACTACATAAGAGCTGTACTTTTGCATGCACTCAGTACCCAGTGACGTTTCTTTACATCAAAGGAACTTCCAAAATGCTCACAGTTTATCCTGGAAATGGAGATGACTGTCTTTTGAACCACATCTATAAGCAGATAGAATTAATTAGTCTCCAGCTTTCTTAGTTCCATTTGTCTTTTCTGGAGAGTCCAGCTACAGTCAAAAACCCCATTACTCGCTTTACTTACTGCCTACTTTACTTACTGCAGGCAATATAGTTATTTTAGGGATTACTTTTTTTCCCTGTATTTTCTGCCCTTTTTTTTTTCCCCTATTCTCAGTTACAAAGAAGAGCATTAAGAAAACGAACAAAATTAATCAGATGAGCAGTGGGAGAAGCAACTACTCACAAGAATAAAATTTACTCCTAAAACATGTGCATAGAAATTTGCATTTTGGTAGTCTGGATAAATTTCTTTTTCTATACAAATTTATAAAGCTTAAAGGAAATCAATAACATCATAATAGAGAAACTTGACCCAGTTTTGGTTAATATTCAGGAATTTTATGTCTTAAGTACCTGAGCTTCATGCTGTCATGCTGACAAAGGAAATCATCTAATATACCTAAAAAAGTCTTGTCTAAAAATCCCTAAGGGGGAATTTTCTTACATATTCGGTAAACCTTACGTGAGAATGATAGAAACTTGTTGCATGAAAAATACGTGTTGCATTTATTCATAGCCAATCATCTGAACAGTTTGTTCTTGTTCTGACGTGTGAGAGAGCCTATAATCAGCTGACCTCCTTTCATTTGGAGATAAGAGATTATTTTTATGAATTTTCTTTTTTTTTTTTTTTTTTTAATGTTTATTTCACATGCTAAGAGGGAGAAAGCTGGAAATCAAGCCTATGTAAATTTTATGCAAACTTTCAGTCTTCCTTGAATTCCAGACCCTATTGACAGAAAAATTGATTTTCAAATTTTAGACTAAAATTCCTCAGATTTTGGCTGGTTCAGCTTTTTAAAATATAAACTGAGTTTCATCCTACTTTGAAAAAGTAGGCCCTACTTTTTGTCAAAACTAAGTGACTGTTCATTCAAGAAGCCAAACTCAGCAGACAAGAGGTCTGCCTTGTGTTTCGGATTTAGATAAAACACAAACCCAAAAAGTATTAACCTGGCTCCAGATTTTGCTGCAGGGTCTTCAAAGAGCTCTACCAGAAACCTGTCTTTTGGAGACACAGTTTTCATTGTATGCCTACTGGGATTACTTCTGAGTTTGGCCCTGATGCCACTACTCTAATTATTTTGTAAAGATCATTTTAAGAACACTGAAAGTTTCCAACTAACTTCTAAAAAACATGGTCCAGAAGTTTCCATTGGTAATGACATAAAATTAAAAGATAGTCTGAAAAGTGTGCCAAAATAATTGTTGAATTTAAATTCATTCTCCAGTTCAAAGTTGCCAGGGGCTATTCTGACAGTTGTTACTGGGTATGTACCATACTGATTTGAACTCTACTGCTTTGTGCATGCCACCACTTTTTGATGTGTAAAAATACACATATGATTTTAGTGCTAGGGGATCTGGATTTTCAGTCCTTGCTTTTGCAGAACTCTTTATAGTGAGCCCACAATGACAGATTTACAACAGAATGATTATTTAAAATGATGTCTATTCCCCTGAAGCAATGTATATTTTTGAGACATTAAATTGTACAAAATTTCTAAATGTCCAAGCCATAAGCTTGGCAAGCAGGCAGCACAGATGTGGCAGAAGGAATATTAAGGGCTAATTTTATAACATCAATCTGTTTGTCATCAGCATATAGATGAGATTTAGGCCCACATTGACAGAGCAGATTATTGAAGAGAAGCAGGTTAAAAAATCAGGGCTTTGAGAAGAGAAACCTGTGTGACACCTGCAGAGAAGTTTTCGTGGAACTGATCAAGCCACAGGAGGTAAGACAGTCTCATTTGGATAGAATTAAATAGAACCAAGAAATAACATAACACTTCAAAACATCTCTTACAAAGAATCTGAGTAGAATTCAGCATCTACTTCTGTCAAAAACAGCTATTATAAGTAGAAAGCTAACTAGAAAAAAATTCTGCTTGGATTGTCAACCAACCGCTGATGACTGTAATGATGAAAGTTTGGTACTGTATTGTGGTCTGAAAACAAACTAGTCCTAGAGAGCAAGTGCCCTTCAGAAGACGGACAGAACAATCAGTTCAAAAGAATTAGCAAAAAATCCCCAATCAAATAAATAAATCTAGCTATAGGAAAAAAGAAAGTTAAAATTAATTTCAGGGTTCTATATCAAATTTTACTATGACTTACATGAGAAAGAACCAGTTTTGATGAAGCCAAGTTAGAATATTAAGAGAGCACATAGAATCATAGAACCTTTTAGGTTGGAAAGGACCTCAGAGGTCATTGACTCAAATTGGTAATGTAGCACAGCCAAGTCCACAGCTAAACCATGTCCCTAAATGCCATGTCTACACATCTTTTAAAAGCTTCAAGGGATGGTGACTCAAACGCTTCCCTGGACAGCTTGTTCCAATGCCCGAAAATCCTTTATGTAAAGAAACTTTTTTTAATATCCAATTTAAATCTCCCCTGGGGCAACTTGAGGCCATTCCCTCTTGTCCTTGTAGTTGTAGAGAGAATTAAGGTCTTCCCTAAGCCTCCTTTTCTCTGGGCTAAACAGCCACAGCTCCCTCAGCCACTCCTCATAAGACCCTTCACCATCTCTGTTGCCCTTCTCTGGACATGCTCCAGCACCTCGATGTCTTTCTTGTAGTGAGAGGCCCAAAACTGAACCTGGGATTTGAGGCCTGGTCTCACCAGTGCCGAGTATAGGGGGACGATCGCTGCCCTCATTGCATGATATCTGACATGAGGAATGGATCTAATTCTATCAAATTGATAACTATTTGAAGAGACCTGACAGTGAATAAATTCTTGTTTTTGAAGCACTGTTTGGTTTAACTATCAGCTGGAGTACAAGAAACAAGAAAAACAGTGATGAGAACATGATCACTTGCTATTTTGAACAGAAAAAGTACCTAATTCTAGCCAGAAAAACAGGAACATCAGTGAACATGTTACTTTGTTACCAAGAGAATCAAAGTGATTTGTCACAGTTTCTAGAAAGCACTCCCAGGTTACCTTCAAGTTTTTACAACAGTAGCAGAGGAATCAATCAATTCATGTAAGTGTATGCCCAAAACTGAAAGCGTTTTCCCATTCTGTAATTAGTATAATGACTGATAAATATCCAGTGGTAACACATTGATCATAGATAAAAAAGGGCTGATTATTGAGCCCTGGGGGTGCCTCAAGTCTGACTCTACATGGATGATTAAAAGGGTGTTAAATCTATTAGAAGCATTCAAGTGTAATACAAGTAATTCTCAGACACGGTCAGGAGGAGAAGGCAAAATTTCATGGTTTGTAATATCAAATGTTGCAGTAAGCTTGCAGAGAAAGGAGAGGAAATCCCTTGCCACAGTTTGCCATTTTTCATTCTTTATCTGCTAGAAGGAACTTCAAAGCAGACTTGAAATATTCTTCACCAGCTTTTTTCCAGTTGAGCAAAACCCAAACAGCTCCTTCGTACATGAGAACTTAGATGAAAATTAATGAATCTGAAATCAATTTGTGTTACCAAAAAAAGCGACAACTACTGTTGGAGTTGAACCCTCCTGAAAAAAAAGGAAATTTAATAGGGATAGAGGGATCAAATTAAATATTAGTCAAATTGATTTCCAAGAGAACAGAATGAGGGGAACATTTTGGATTCTGGGCACGTTTGTATTATGTTTGCATTCTGGTTATCTTCTGTATCAGCAATTTTGACATAGTCCTGAAAGCGGGCCACAGTCCAAGATTGTTTCACACTGCAAGAATTCGGCATACCTGTGTTTCTACAGACAATCATAATCTACTTTACTTACTGATTCCATAATTCTTGTGTTCTGTCTGTGGCTCATTTCAGCCTGAAACTTGCCTGGGGCTCTATTTGCAGTCTGGTGGTGCAAGGTTTACCATTCTGGCAGATGAGATACGGGTTAGCTTAGTCCCCTCACAGAGCACTTAAATGAGGAATTTCTTTCCCCTTCATAATACACATAGACATTTTAAAACTAGGGGGTCTTTTCCCTTGTGCCAATGCCAGTGTAAGTATTCAGTGGCACAGCAGGATCCCTCACACACACCAAAACTCTATAACTTTCTGTGTCTGTTTTTCCTGCTGTGCTAAGCAGAGGACATGTGCCAGGACCATAACATAAATACACAGTGCCTATGCAGTATTGGATCGTCCAGGACCCACTCCAGTGAAAAAGCTTTAGATCTGCCACAGCAAGCTGAGGGTGCTAAGCACTCTCGAAGCACTCACAGAGGGCTAACCCAGAGATGCCTAGTGTCTACATTGCATCCCACCGTGTTTTAGTAGGGAGAAAAGAGAAGTTTTCTGATGATCATCTCACCTCCATTAAGAAAGCAGTTCTTTTCTACTAGTGCTGAAGCTATCAGTGGGATTGGTTGTACTTAGGATCATGACAGAGCCCTGTGTTCATGGACCTGCCTTAAACCAGAGTTCAGGATAGATGTGTAAAATACGAGTGATAGATAGAGAGGATTATTCTTAAATTAAGAAAACAAAATTTAGTAGAAACAAGTAGTATTTGTTTAGTAGAACAAATACAAATTTTTAAATTACTTACATAATAAGATGCATTGGGAAATGATCATTATGCTGCTAGTATGCAAATTTATAAGGATGTTTTATCAGCCTAGAGTGGCAGCACCCTGTCCTGCTGCTTGGCCAAGATTTCAAAAAAGTATGAAAGAACTGAATAGAACTTAAATGTCTCCTGTGAGATAGGGGGGAAAAAAAAAGAAAAAAAAAAAAGCTGTGATTAATATAATTAGTTAATGGACATTTGCAAGCCATTCTTGCAGTACCATTGCAAAAGACATCTCAAGGTCCTTCCCCGTTCAATACATTGTACTAATTTGCAGTACATTTGCTCATTGTACTAGGTAATACAATTTTTCCCAAAGCTGGTTAATAAGGATGACAGCCTCTTTTAAAGGTGCTGAAACTTCTGACTGCCCTCAGTGGATTGAGACAAAAGTAAGAAAGAACTTTCACTGAGGACTACAATCATTATACTTGTCCCCTGTCCACATGTACTTGGATTATGGTATGGCACCTTGACATCAGGGAGCATCAGGAGTGGGTAACTCCACAAAGAAAGGTGAGGCTGACAGCAAAACCTCAGATGAAAGGTGCAGGTTCAGTCATAACCCACTGATCACTAAACAGCCAACCTGTAGTGATGTGGCAGGTCTGAGATTCAGGCTGGGAAGTCAAGTCAGCAAGGTAAGGTCAGGAATAGTGTGGTGGAAGGCCAAGCACAGCATAACGACAGCATAGCACAGACATGGACCAAGGGCAGGGGCCTGAGCTTCAATGAACCCCTGAGACAGTGAGTGAAGCACATGCACATGGAGGTCCCAGCTTTCCACGCCAGTTTTTTCCTATGGCATAGGTGTTTCCCCAGAAGTCAGATAAAAAGACATGCAGTTCTGGCAGATCAGAAGTGATCCTGAGCACAGGAAGCCAAGCCTCTGCAAAGAGGTGGGAAAAGAGGTCACAGAGGAGGTTTATGGAGAAGGACAGTTCTAGATTGGCAATTTTTTTTTTAGAATTATAAAATGTACAATATAGGGCCTTTTGCACCTCCTGGGAGGTGATATGGCTTGTCAACTTCAGCAAAAACATTGTATCCCACAGGAGGTCATTGTGTAAGAAAATTAGGGTTTGGATCACTGATCCACTTCATGACTCAGTGAGTCGGGGGGAAAGAACCTTTTTCGAACTATTAGTACCTCTTACAAATCTCATTGTTCTTCCATATGATGAATGCAATACTTAACAAGGGAATGTTTCTACAGAGAATCAATTTTGTGCAATGTCATTTTGTCCCTATATAGAACAATAAAACACTGGAAAAAAATCATCAAATCTATTTCTTATTATAATTGATTTGACTACAGTGTGCTTTATAGCTTGGATTTCTCAGTGTGTCAACTAATTAGCTTCACAAATTACTAAGAAAACTCAACTGCTTCCAATTGATGGCTATGAACATATAAAATAGCTTCTATATCATCTAAAAATGAAATATGACCTTTTAAATGTTTAAACTTCCCTTTTTTGTGAGTCATGATACTCTGTTTTATGTTCTATATTATGTTGCTGTTGAAGCAGTATTCAAATGCTTAAGATAAGCCAAATGCTTAAAAACATGTTCAATTTGGTTGTAAAGTATGTATTCAGATTATATTGTTTCATACAAGCATAATGATTAAGTCTCTTCACTGACATAGGAAGATCCTGTCCACCACAGAGATTAGGCAGTTTCACTTTTTCTGTCCCGAGCCTGAATACCACAGTAATTTCAGTTCCTAAATTAGGCAGTTTAAATACACCCCTGAGTCAATTACAAAAAGCCAACCCTTCGAAGTCAGGCTAAGTGGCTGTACAAATGTCTCATTCCTCCTCTACTCAGCACACACACACAAAAGCACGCGTACGACCTTGAACACTCACATGCTGCAGACCTGCTCCAAAGCCATCAAAGCCAGCTGAGAATCTTCTGCTTACTTCAGCTGGCTTTGGATCTTACATTTGCATTTGCAAAACAGTTCTGCTCAGCTCTGAAATCTATTAGGTCACATCTGTACAAATCCCGAAACAAGTGTACCACAATTTAAGAAAAAGAAAAAAAGAAAAATAAAAAAAGTTATGCAGCTTTCTAAGTCATGTGGATAAATTGTTAAGCTTTTACCTTGTCCAGTTCCCAATTTTGTGCTCAAATGTACCAGATGAAGCACTGTCCTATTACAGTCATTGGTAGTGGAACTTCAGTGCACTTCAGCACTTTCAGGAGTGCTCAGCAAATGCAGCTCCCTTTAGTAGAAATAAATTGCTCAAAGCACACAGTGAAGGAGGTTACTCAAGAGATCACTTACCCTGGCCTCTCACCAAATCCCAGAAGACTGTTCTATAAGTTCTGCTCTTAAAAACTTGAGATGATGAAGATTCCACGGCTACCCAAGGCAGCATGATCAAGGCTTCACTGCCTCTGCAGCTGGGAATTTTTCCCCAGTAGTTCCTGCTTCAGTCTAAGCTCAGCATTTTTTTTTCCTGTTTCTGGTGGAAAAGAACAGGACAATGCTTCCTCTTCCTGGCAACCTCTTATACACGAGAAAACTGTTGACATGTTTTCTCTCAGGTTCTCTTTTCCCTCAATGAAACATGCCAGTTCTTACAGCCTTTCCCATAGGTTCTCTGGATCTTTGATCATCTCTGTTACTTCTGTGCTCTCTCCAGTTGCTTTGCTTTCTCATCAAACACTGTGTGTTAAATTGGAAATTGTCCTTATGCCTGGTTTCGGTAGAGGGTTAAAATATCAAAATATTCTTGAGACACAGATCTTTTTTCATTTGACTTGCAAAGAAAGAGGAATATTTATGTCTCACTTTTCTTAGGACACTAAGCAGAGTAGAAGATTTGAAGTCTAAACATCAGATCACAAAGTTTTTGTTAACAATATATAATCAAATGCCAGGTATTTAGCTAAGTCTCTTTTGGTATCATAAGATACCAGTAATCCAATTCAGGCTGGCCTTGGTTGTCCAAGAGTTAATTTCTTCTTCATATCCTCCAACCATCCTATCTGTTATATGATTGATTTTGTACATCTGTTAGTCAGAGGAATTTGAAATCTGTGTAGCTAGTTACTTCTCATATTAGTCTCAAATTAAAATACCAACTACCTTGCAATGCAGAAGAGAAGGTGGGAAGGAGTAAATCTTTTCTTAGCATTAAATATTTAAAGTATGTTAGAGGAAGTGAGTGCAAAAAATGATGTGACTTTCATATGTTGCAGAGTTGACTCATAAGCTGACAAAGGTGGTTGACAAATATGATCAGACAGTGTTTTAGTGACCTATTAATCTAATGAGATTCCAAAGAGGAACTGAAAAGATGAAAGATTACCTGGAAAGAGAAGCAACTGTGGTTGATAGTGAATACAAAATGAAATAACGTATGTGGCTGTAATTTCATAGCTGGAATCATAATAATATACACATTCTGTTTGCACGAGCTTTTCACATAATTCCCTTGGGATGTAGTGCAGAGTTTACTTTTCCAAAAGATAGCTTTGGTAATTTTATAGACTGTCTTTTCTTTTAAGAAGCAACCTCCTTTCATTTACTCAAAAGCAAAAATGAGTAGTTAAAACAATTATTCTAGCCCTGTGGCATATAAAGCACGATGTCTATTTGTGAAAGGACCCAAAGCTGGTAAAAGGAAAAAAGTAGGAGCCAAAAGATAGCTGGAGGCCTCTTCCCTTCATTAATGTGATGACTTACTTGTCATGGAAAGCAGTGCTTACAGTACATGCATTTATGGCAGTGTTTGATATGTTGCCTCATGGGCACAGAGACAACATATCCAGAAAGACCTTCACAAAACTTTAGTTTGGCCTTTGTAGTTTCGGCAGCAATTTCACAGAAAATCTCTAAACATGAGTGCAGGTGAAGAAGCAGACTTGTGTGCTGTCCACACTAATATATTCATATAAATTCTTACTTAAATTCTATGAAGATAGCCACAGAATTAGCAACCTACAATCAGGTTGCTGCTGTCATTTGCTTTTCAGCTATCAAAACCACCCTTTTATTATATACATGGTAGCATTAGAACCAGATTCTTCATTGACTTAAGTACATAAAAATGGAACTATCTATTTGTATAACATTGAATACACAACTGTATGGATGCTCAGATTCTCAGTTGTATGAACAGTAATGTGTACTGTCAAGGTTTTCTTGGTCAACTCAAGGAACAAAAATACTATGTAAACAAGAAAATTTCAACAGGAAAACACAAGTTTTGCTGGCAGACTATTTTTTAAAGCACCAATAAAGTCTAATGTTGCAGCTGTTTTTTTAGTCTTTACATTTATTTCCAAAATAATTTTTACAAAGTTGATTAAAGGATTACATCAATTTACTTTTAAATTTAAAATCAAGTGTTTTGAGGGAAGTATTGTTCTTACAAATGCACCTGTTTTTCATGATTTGAGATCAAAAGATCAAATACTATCCACAGCTCTTTTAAAATATTTTCTAATGTAGTATATGAGTCATTATGACTTTCTGCAACATAAACTTGTAATAAAATTACAAACAGAAACCTTATTTATCAAAAAACCCTAAATATTTATTCCTCATGTCCAAGACAATTTTCCCTCATGTTCTTATCCCATTCTTCACTTTTGCCATCACACTTTGTATACACCACAGTTACTACACACTCAAGCAAAACATATATTACCATCATGCAGATAGTGCTGGGTTTGTCCATCATTGTGGAGCAGAAGTTCACATACATCATTGTTAAATGAGAGTAAAATATTTGAAAACCTGTTAATTTTCTGGGGGAGGTAGATAAACATGCTGAACACAGAAATCACAAAGATGTTTTGGGAAAGTTTACAGAACTTTTAATTAAAGTGCCATCTGCTATGTGCAGACATAAAATAATTTCTTGGACAGAATATGCACAATATGCACAGAGGCATTATACAATAAGCTTCCCTTTTTCCTGACACCCATCTCAACTACTGCAGTGTTTCTTTTCCTCTTGGCTTCTCCAGGCCATGGTCCATCTCGAGCTGCATTGCCAGCCTTCTACCCCCAGCAAAGCCCTGTCAGTAAGTCCTACTTTTCATGCCACAATTCTCACTTTTACAGTTTAGGTAGTACAAACACTACATCAATAGTATTTTCTGTCAGATGCAAGCATTCATTTTTTCTAATAGGTACTTCTGTGGAACTCTCTCCTATCAAACAGTTTCATGTGGGCAGTAAAACATTTTATAAGTTTCACGTGGTTTCACTCGTGTATCCAGGTAGAAAGCACAGCAGTATGAACTTTCCTGCAATTTGATGACTTCTGCCAGGACTTGTACCAGGATTTCTCCCAATAAATGTACCCTTCCTGATGACATTGAACAGTAATGAGTGAAAATTTAGTAGGACAGTGTTACATGAACTTGGCTTAGCAAAGAAACATTTTTTAAAACTACTAGGAAACATTTAATCGCCTACTGATATTGTCAACAAATAAATAAAGGGGAGTCTTTTCCTGGATATTCAGCATACTCATGACCTTGTACAGGTACTCTGGACTTCAGGTGACTTCTCTTAGGAACTACAGCATTTGAGAAACATCAAGCCAAATAGTTCTAGATCATGGAAATGGCAAAATGTATTATCAGTCATTTTTCTCATAGAAATTGGAGAGGAGAGGCTGATAAGGGGGAGGAATGACATTACATGTGCAGAGGGACCTCTAAAACATGTTTTGATAGAGAAGCCTGTTTCTATGATTACGATTATTATTTGTAATCAAATTAGAATTGATTCCTAATTCTGCAAATTGTTGCAAAAAGCTGTTGAAGTAACATAAATCTGTTTACAGTATTTGATATATTCTGAGTTTAATCATGAAGAATAATTTATATTATTAATACAAATTATACTGATACTGTAAAGATCCATTATTTGAACTTAATTTTTTAAAAGATGATTAGGATTAAAATTAAAGACAAATCTGTTTTGATTATCTAGAAGAGCAGCATAGTATTTTGCCACACAGAATATGTGACCAGTGATCCTTACTTTAAAGACCTATTTTGAATTTTAATTCATTGATATTTTGTGATTCTGAGATGGAAATGACTAAGATTTCACAAGAAAGTTGAGCATGTGACTGCCATTGTGTATATGAGTAAATCTGCTGAAATCACTGGTATCTGAAGTTATAGACGTATTTAAATATTATGCTGAACCATGGTCTTAGAGAAGCAATGGGTTATGACATTTCTGAATCCTATTTCCTACACTAAACCCCTGAATTTTAAAATAATTTTGTCACAGAAAGTTATTCCAGAGTTAAAATTGTTGAAGTTAAAAATAACCCAGACCTTGAAGAAAACAAGTTCAGTAGAATTAATTCTGTTTAAAATCTCTTTTTTTTTTCTTTTTTTTTTTTTTTTTTTTTTTTTTTTTTTTTTTTTTTTTTTTTTTTGATATTTATGTGAGCACAAAATTGGAAATTTGTGAAACTTAGAATTATGGAGCTGTCAAATACTTGCAGTTTTAAAGTGAGTGAGCTAACATTTTTCTGAAGCAGACCTTTTTAACATCTCACCAAGAATTAAAGTACTGATGTGAATGCTCTTATAACTGGAATCTGCAGGAAATTTCAGTTTGCATTGTACTACGTATTGGTATTAATTAACATCTCATTGAAAATGAAGGATGGTTTAATACAACTAATGCTGAAATCATTTTAATTAGTTTTAATATGAGATGGCCTGAAAGATAAAAAGGTATTAGACATTAAAATACAAGAAAAGTTGCAGCTGAGGTCATCGTTTCTGTATTTCCGACCTTGAGTGTTTCATTCCTCCATTTTTCCAAAAGTGCTTACATATTTGCATGAGTTTATATCATATAACCTTCAGACAAGTTACTTTTTAAAGCATTTACCAGTACTATTTTCATATGTATCCAGCTGTAAAACTAGATATCTGACTCACTGAAAGCATAGGGCAAGAAAGAGCAATACAAATTTTCTGAAGTAAGCTAAAAATGATTTTCTGTTCCTATAAAATAACTCCTCCGTACATTTTCTTTAAAATGTCATGACTTCAAAGTGTGATAGCTGACAGCCCTGCAGGGTTAGATGCAAGGTCTTTGAGTCCAATTGCAAAGCTGAGAATTTGTCCCTTTACAAGTTATTGCCTCTAGCCCTGCAGGACTACTAGGTATTGGACTTAAAAGCAGTGACATTTTTAAATACAGAGTAGATGTTACTGACTCGGGATTAAGACTTGACCATTTTAAGGGTCAGGATGTATAATTTTATAGAGAGAAAGGCAATGTCATGAAGAAAAGCTGCAAATATTTTGCTGCTTAAACAATTTTAACAGTTAGGATAGTGCACAGAATAAAAAGTGTGAAGCCATTTTTGGGGTAATTCTAAAAGTAGTCCTTACGAAGTGTATCAAAATCAGATGAGACAAAATAACAAGTATCACTGTTGCAACATCTACTATTGATGTCTAAGATGTATATACACATACACATCTCAATAGAATACTGTAATATATTTCAGGATATGAATACACTTGTAAAATCCCAATTCTACACTATAAAATTTAGGACATAAGAAATACTCATTTGAGATAAAACATTAATGCAAAGCAATAAAGATTTCATTCTGGTCAATGTCCACTTATGTGGTGCCAAGAAATTTGTAAGTTCAGGATGTCATTACACCTCAACATTATATAGAGGCTCAGCTAAGATACTGCTGTCTCAGCACTATGTTTTGGGCTTAATATGCATATCGAATGATAGAATCATAGAATTTGTAAGCTTGGAAAAGACCTCTAAGATCATAGAGTTCAACTGTTAACAGCATTGCCAAGTCCACCACTAAACCAAGTCCCTAAATGCCACATTTACAAATCTTTTACATATTTCCAGGGAGGGCAAGTCCATCACTTTCTTGGGCAGCCTGCTCCAGTGCTTGACAAGCCTAATATTTCCCAATGTGAAATCTAAACCTCCTCTGGTTCAACTTGAAGCCATTTCCTCTTGTCCTGTCACTTGTTACTTGGGAAAAGAGACTGACTCCCACCTCTCTGCAACCTCCTTTCGGGATTTTGTAGAGGGGAATAAAGCCCTCCCTGAGCCTCCTTTTCTCCAGGCTAAAAAACTCCAGCTCCTTCAGCTGCTATCTGGAAGATTTGAGCTCCAAACCCTTCACAAGCCCCATTGCCCTTCTCTGGTCACGTTCCAACACTTCAATGTTTTTCATGTGGTGAGAGGCACAAAACTGAACATGGCATTTGAGATGTGGCCTCACCAGTGCAGAGTACAAGGGGACAATCACTACGCTGGACCTGCTGGACACTGTTTCTGATGCAGGTTGGGATACCAGTGGTCTCTACCCCGAGCCTGTAGCACTGAATGGTGTTGTTGTAACCCAGGTGCAGGAGAATCCTGTGGGAGACAGTGTCCAAGGCCTTACTAGTATTCCAGGAAGACTACATAGACAGCTTTTACTCACCCACTTTTGTGACCACCTAGTCACAAAGGGAGATCAGGTTTGTTAAGCAGGACCTGCCTTTCCTAAACCCATGTTGGCTGGGCCTGAGCCCCTGGTTGCCCTATACATGCCATGTGATGGCACTCAGGATGATCTGCTCCCAGCATCAGGATGACTCCTTCCCCAGCACCAAGGTCAGGCTGACAGGCCTGTAGTTCTCTGGATCCTCTTTCTGGTCCTCCTTGTAACTGGATGTCTCATTTCCCAACTTCCAGTCAGCTGGAACCTCCTTGTTGAGCCAGGACTGCTGGTAAATGATTGGAAGTAGCTCAGTGAACACTTCCACCTGCTCCCTCAGTACTCCTCGGTGGATCCCATCTGACCCCATAGACTTGTGTGTGTCTAAGTGGTGTAGCAGATCACTGACCATTTCTATTTTTATTATGGGAGCTTCATTCTATTCCCTGTCCCTGTCTCACAGGTCAGGAGTCTGGGTACCTGGAGAAAAATTGGTCATACCATTGAAGACTGAGACAAAGAAGGCATTTCAATACCTGTCCTGGTTTGGCTGGGATATTTTCCCCTTGTTACTCTGTTTCCCTCTACATCCAGTAAAGAATGGAGATTCTCCTTATTGCTAATGTACCTTTAGAAACTTTTTCTCTTGTCTTTTCAGTAGAAGCCAGATTAAGTTCTACTGGGGCTTTGGCCCTTCTAATTTTCTCCATCATGATATTCTTGTAGTCCTCCTGAGTTGCCTGCCTCTTCTTTTAAAGGTGATACATTTTCTTTTTTACCCTGCGTTTCAACCAAAGCCCTCTGTTCAGACAGACCAGTGTTCTTCCCCTCCAGTTTGTTTTTTGCCACACGGCTGTGGTCTGCTCCTGCATCTGTAACATTTCCTTGCATAGCCTCATACCTATTATGCCAGGGCATCTGGAAAGTCACAGAGGAAATGTGCCTGCTGTATTAGGCGGGAACTTATTGCCAGTGCCCCCTATCCCGTAAGTCACTGTGTTCTGCCAGGGGAAGAGAGGACAGGAGATCCTCCATATCATGCATCCTGTCTGCCTGTTGCGCCTGTCCCAGGGAAAATAGGGTGGAATTCCAGTAGTCTCACTTGCTCTTTCACGGTTCCTGATGCTCCTCAACCTACTCACCTCCTGGAGCTCTGTCACTAAGCAGAGGAGTTCCTCTACCTGGGCACACCTCCCACAGGTGTGCTCACTTGCAGCTTTTTGACCTGCTTGTCAGCATTTTCCACCCAGAACACTGTCTTGGCAGATGCATCTGTTGTGCTCGGTGCAGAGCTTAGAGAAACTGTGGCTCTCTGACGGGTGAATGCCATTGCCTTCTGGTTGAGCTTGCAGGGCTTCAGTGCCCTTCCTGCATGCCCTTCCGCACTAACTGCCATGCCATGCCCTGGCTGATAGTGCTCCCTCAGGGTTTCTTTCATAGGTGTGGGGTGCTTGGCTGCCTTTGCTTCTGGCCCTTCTGCCCAGGTCTCATCAGCCAATGGGTTCCTGGCAGCGCTCTCCACTCCCCTGAGATTCCCCTGATTTGGGAAACCCCACTGCGCACTGTGACAAAGAGCTCCACTGCTGATCACACCAGTAGTGGAGATGGTCACCTAAGCAACACATAAGCAGTGTGAAACAACCGGAAAAGTGAAATGTAATTCATTTGAAAACAAATCCTTTAAACCAGGAATAAAAATTAAAGTATAAGCTGGGTTGAACAGGCAAAAAATTAGTCTATCCCCAGCACCCTGCTTACCACAGAGTCTGTTAACAAATGCCTAGAAGAATGCTTAATAGCAAGATATTCCCCTGGTATGCCTCCTAAAATCCAGCAGGTTTGTGGTGTACAGCCACATTTTTTATCTTTTTGTGCTGTAGCCTAAAAAGATCTTTCTGTCTGCAAATTTATCTAATCACTCTTTCTGTTCGCATAATCTTCTGTCATTTATAACCTCCTGTGGTGATGATTTCTACAGTTTAACTATGCCCTGTGAGAAAAAAAAAAGTCTCCTATTGTTTGTTTTAAATATACAGCCTAATAATTTCATTTAATGTCTTTAGATGTTGTATTACAAGGAATAACAATCACTTCTGGTTCATTTTCACCATGCTAATCTTATAGACATTATCAGACCTCCCTTGACCACCTCTTACTCAGACTCTATGGACTTACCTTACCGAAGCTGTCCCATGTCTCCCAGAGATTCTTCTAGTTCCACTAGATCTGTTTGTTAGGAAGAGATCAGAACTGCATGCTGCATTCAAAATGTGGGCATACCGCAGACTTTTTTAGTGGCATAGTCATATTTTCTGTTTTGCTATTTCCAAAGCCCTGCAGAAAACTAATATAACTGAAGAACACATCATGTGCTTGACGTGCTCGAGCATCTTTGAATTAAAATATACACATAACTTTTCTCCAATGCATAGTCAATAGAAAGATGTTTGCTTATATGTAATTTTAGATATCATTTAGCTGTCTGAGAGATCAAAATATAGTGCCAGGTTCTGATGCGAGTTATACTGAGGAT
Organism: Empidonax traillii; assembly: GCF_003031625.1. Lineage (NCBI taxonomy): Eukaryota > Metazoa > Chordata > Aves > Passeriformes > Tyrannidae > Empidonax > Empidonax traillii. The sequence goes on from NW_020955814.1 coordinate 41,527, forward strand.
ACTCCATTGAAGTTGACAGGTCCAATCAATATACAGCAAGCACTGACATGAAGTGGATTCATGACATTTCCTGAATAGTGTATATGCACAGGCAATTATTGCAATTGCTCTCATTATGTAATCTCTAGGAGATATATTCTAGCTAATAAACTTCATGTACTAAGTAGTCTGTATATAATTCAGATCAAGTAGTGTAATCTAAATTGTATTCTTTATTTATTGCACTTTTAAAACATCAAATAGCGTGAGAACATAACAGAAAACAAATTACTTCAAAATGTAAGATGCTGTAGCAGATTTTGCTTGCAATACTATGCCTAACTGAAGGGAAAGGTATTTCAGATTTGGAGTTTTCAACTAAAGCATGCCACATTTATGTGACACACTATAGACAGACAGACAGACAGACATCTTGTGATATGCCTTTCATGATAATAGGAGTTGATTCCACCCTGCAAAAACTGCAAAATTAACTGAATGACTTTACTGTATATCTTTTAGTTACATATATTTTCCATATACTAAATGATCTGATACAGTGTAAGCATAAAAAATAGTGTATGAGGCCTCCATGTAGATATAGAAGGAAATAAGTATATCCCTGTATTTGGAAGCATTTTCTTTTTAACCTAGAAGTGCTCTACCTTCACATTTTTGTTTTGGCTTTCAGTCCTAGAGATGATCTCTGCCTTATGTTGAGATTCAGGATGACACTCTGCTTTAAGGCTTTCAGCTGAAAGCTGTATAATGTGGGGAAATCATTAGTGTATTAACATTGATTATTGTGGGACACTTTTATCAGTCCCTTTTTACTATATTGGAAAGCTGAAGAGTAAACCAACTTTGTCGCTTGACAGAAGAAAAGCCCATAGCTACAACTGTTGCACTTGTAGGGTACAGGGGATTCTTGTGCTGTTTCCCATAACACACAGAGAAATTAAAATTTTCTCAGGAGATGAAAGAAAGTGGATGGGCTAGTAATTGTTGTTCAGACTTTTTCGTTTGCATCTAGTTAAAGCATATACTCCCAAAAGAGCATATACATTCTATCCCCCTTTTTTAGACTGTGAAATAAAAGCACTTGTTCAACCTCTTAACCAATTTATTCCATTTTTAATGCCAGCAGTCACATTTGTCTAAACACACAATCTAACTGGCGTGAGCCTAGCAGAGATGGATTCACCAGAGGAGTAAGAGGACTTAAATCCTGTGTTGCCACTGTTCAATGTAGCAAATTTTGCTGGGAGTTCTAGATATACGATCATTACAAATGCAAATTTTGTGTTGCATTGTGAATGCATCAGATATATTGTGCATGGGCAGATCAAAATTGAAGCATGTCCACAGAACCCACTGGGCTTGGTGGACCACAGAGCCTCCCCTGCAACACGTGGCCTTTTACTATTGAGTCAGCACAATCCCTGATACATAAAATTCTCTGTTCAGACATGGCACAGTGCAGACTGTCATTCTTTCCCCAGCATTTTCCAGATGAAATATGGAAGCATCTGCTTTCATGTTGTGTGCAGTGTGATGCACGTGGCCTTTTTCCAGCCACTGTAGTAGGCACACCTTGTCAGAAGCACAGTGGAAAACTTTAGTTCCTGTATCTGGATTATCATCATCAGCTGGCTTTTTTTTTAAGGCAACACTACCATCACACAGGTGTGACGGGGTATTAAAAACCATGTCAGTTATCTGTAATTTACCTTACTGGGCAGTTGGTTGGTAAATACAATCACTCAGGAAGATTCAGATTAGCAGTAGCTCACATAGCTGGACTCCAAAGAGACTACATTCAAACCATTTTAAGTCTGGGAGCTGAGCAGACACATTAATAAGTCTTAAGGTAATAAAGCGTACTGAAAGACAAGAATGTCAGGGCTAAAACCAACTTAGAAGAGTGTAAAGTATACATTAAGGAGGTGTCTCATGCATCTTCTTTTTCTTTAAACAAAAGAACCTCCATTTCCTAAATCTGTATTTGACTTGATTTGACTCTGTAACCACAGCGATTTTCTCCCATCTTAATATAAAAGTGAAAATTGTGAAGACAAGAAAGATGCATTACCTTACAGTGTCATAGAAGTCAGCCCTCTGTATTATAGAGTTTTCAATGTACACCTTACATCTATCAGCTTTAGCAACATCTGGTTTGTTTAGTTTTGGGTTTTAACCAGATAATAAAAGCTATGAGAAAGCTTTTTATTTACCTTTATTGCATTACATTCCTTACCTGCTGGGGATATATAAAGTCACTGCATCTCAACTGCATGCTCAGATTTGTTGCATTACCACATTTTAAGTCTCAGTTATTATATGAATTAGGGAGATACCTCTCACTTAGTCCTGAATGGACTTTGGCAGACCTCTATTCCAATCACTATACAATTCCAGAGAATCCTAAATCCAGAGGTTCTTATGAGTTTTATGTTAAGCTGTTTTGACCACCAAGTCTTTCTTCTAACATGCCCAGAAGAACCTTACCATTAATTTTAAAGGCAGCCTTAACTAGATGGTCATCTCTCGATCGTTCTTGACTGTGGCCTTTACTTGGCATTAAATTGGCTGACACAAAAAATGTGGACAGCATACATATGAAGTCCTATACTACAGAGTTTTTGTCCAATAGTTCAGTAGTTACAAAGGTCACCCAGGACAGAACTCTCAAGGTGAGGTCTCATCACTGCAAGATTAAGAACCTTTTCAGGAGGAATGACTCTCCATGATGTAAGAATGAAATCTCCAGGCTGTAGGGCATTTTGGAGTAAGGAGGCTTCTCTAATTCCCTCTATTCACCATTAATCCTATTCTTTCATATCATAACTGAATATTGATTGTCTGAAAGGGAAAGACTACTCTGTTCTGCATGTTGTAATTAAGATTTTCAGAAAAAAAAAGATACCCAGCTGAAGATGTTAAGCATCAGTCACTGCAACTCTCACCTCAAAATGGCTAATTATTATGTGTCTAATCTCAGTCAAAAGCCTATGGCAAGCTATATGCCTTTGTCCCATTGAGGTATTTGTATCAAATGTGTTTTAATGTGTGGCCTGATAACCAATAAAAGATTTGGTGCAGGTTCTGTCAAGATGAAAGCTGGTTCACCAAAGAGAGAATAAGGAGATAAGGAATACTCTTATTGAAGCAGCTGTTAATTGGTCAGTCAGGTACACAAGATAACATCTGATCTAACAAAGAGACATCTCTAAGGAAGAAATAGAATTCTTTTTTTAATTAAAAGGGGTGGTCAGATTATCTCCCAAATAAGAAGGAAATCAATGCATTTGAAGAAAAACAGATTAGATCTGTTTAGTCTCCTGGGAAGGACTTACAAAAAAGGATTCGTTATAAAAAGCAAGTGTCTTACACAAGAAAAAGGACGTAACCTGAGCCCTAACATACAGAAAAAATAGAACACTTTATAAACTGAATGTTTAGGAAATCTTGCTGAATAACAACTGGATAAAAGAGGAGATGTAATGCTGACATAATCCCCGTGTCAGTAGAGCAAACACCAGGTTTATTTAATTGCCCTTTTTTTTATTTTTGTCTTATTTTATTCCTTCTTTTTTTTTATTTTATTTTTGTCTTATGCATATTTGTAACTGCGTTCTGGTTTTTTTTAGTGATTGTTTGTTTTATCTCAGTCTGACTTAAGTTTGTTTTCAAAGTGCAAGGGGACAGGAAAAGGTCTTTACTTCTTTAAAATTGTACTTTGAGACAATTTAACTCCAACTGCAGTAACTCCACAGCAGGTTCTTCAGAGAACCCATGGGTAACCATTGTAGGATACATAGTAGGATTGTGTAAGAACAGCAGGTGGTATCATAAGATACCGGGGAGGAGATGCTGACAATTAGGAGGGTTCTTAGTCATGCAGCTAAGATATGAAAGAACAAATATTAAACCTGAGGATCTTCAGACAACATGTAATACTGATGTTTGAATGCTCAATCTGCATCATAAGTAACACTGAAAGAAGCAGGAACTGAAATGCAGGTGCCAATACCTGTCTACTTGCAGTGTGGCTACAAAATATGTGCTTTGCTTTACCTGCATACCTCTGCATAATTCTGCTTCAACAAGAAGGGTGAGGGTACTCTCAAACCAGAATGTGCTATAGTTTGGGGTTAGATCATCCACTGCACATCTATACCTATTCAACACCCCTCATACAGAGCAAGAAATGGAATTCATCTCTTCTGTCTCAGAACCATTGAGCTTTTAGACAAAGGGAGACTCTCCACTGTCCATCTGCGAGGACAACCTAACTCCAGATTTTGAAAGGAAGTGGGTGAACATCTAGCTCTGAAAGACAGTTCATCTCTCTCATGGATCACCAGAGCAATGCGCATCATTTCAATGCCTGACCACTAAACATATCTACTTCTGCCATTCTCATTTTTTTGTCTTAATTTTTTTCCTTCATTATAATTGGTATCTCTGGAGCCTAATCCAAAGCACATTCAGGGGAGGCTGGACATGCACTGGGTTTAGTTTTATCTCTCTTTTCAATCTAGGATAGCATAGGATGTTGTAACAGTAACTCTGGTGGAAGCTCAGTTGCTTTTCTTCCCCTCAATTTTGTTTCACACTTGTTCCTCTCCCTGCTGGTTGTAGCTGGCCTTGAAACTTGAACTAACAATACTATGCTTTATTGCTTGTCATTTGAAAGAAATATTAACAATAGCTACAACCCTCATCCAGGCTTTAACATCCTGAATTTCCAGGATAAACTTATGAGCCCCTAATCTTTCCCAGCCCCTGGCAATATACAGTTTATAGGGTTTCTTTTTGCTAGGAGGCCCTGTGAGTAATAGTACAGTGTGAAAGATTTTGTAGGTTGATCAATTGGAAAACACTGCATGACAATTTTTCCTTAGTTCATCATAAATCTGCATATATATTTATAGTCTAAACAAAATTACATGAAAGATTTTACTGATTTTGTGAGGGATGTGCTGTATTAAGAGTATAGAAATTTGGTAGAAAATAAAACCTTTTGCTTTCCAGCTAGTCCTCAGAGATCAGAGGGGCTGGGTGCAGCTAGGCTTAATTTCTGCTTATAATGAATTCAGCACTATAACTCCAATGTATTCACTAAAATCCCAGATGCACCAGTAGTGTGGATTTCATTCTTAATCACAGATTCACAAATTGTGTGGTTTACCAGTTCAACACCAGACATTTGGTCAAGGTTGATAAGAACTTTCATGAACAAATTCAGAAATAATACCGTTTTCTGCTTAAACACTATAAGTGTGATCAAGTTCAATAGGAACTTTCACGAAAACAGATTCACAAATAGTATGGTTTGCCAGTTTGACACAGTAATTCTGGTTGAGTTCAGTAAGAACTTTGCTTACTGTAGTTTCTAGGAAATCATCTTGGGACAAGATATCCTGGAAGGGAAGTGTGGCCCCTTATCTGTTCCATTCATCCTGGAGGTCCATGAGGAAAAAAGACACAGTTCTTATAAATTCTCAACAGACACCAACATTGTTTGGCAGTGTGTACTCAGGAGGAATTCTGGGAGCCCCTGGTGGTCTAGAGGGTAAAGGTGCTGCGCTGTCACTGCAGAGACCCGGGTTCGATTCCCGGTCGGGGCCACTCCCCGGGCAGATGGAGCTCGCTAGCCCTGTAAGGCAATCCATCTACGTCCTGAGGACCTCGCTGCCACCGTCCAAGCTCGCTTGGCCCTGGCAGATGAACCTTAGGATTAAAGGGTGGGCTCAGTTCCGTGCACACTGTGTCTCACCTAAAAAATCCAATGCGCAGGCTGGAAGGTGGAAAGACCTTCCCCGGTTCTTCATTCACGAAGACTGGCCATTATTACCTGGTACTTCTATGCTGCTTCTCTGAGAGCAGCTACAGGGCCAGACATAGACAAGGCTATAGAAAGGGATTGATTTTCCTCCAGTTTTTGGTGCATCAATTCTCATCTTCTTAGGAGATTTTTCTCTATAATTTTGAGAAAGGCAGAAGAATGCTGTTGTTCAAATGTTGATCCATCAGGCTTGTTATAATACAGAAACAGAGTTGAACAATTTTCATTTGTCTGATGCTGTTCAAAAACATGGATGAATCCCATACCTCTAATAATGTTAAGTCTGCATGGTAGCAGAATTAGAGAGGACCAGTGATCAGGAACTATACAGTAGGAGGCAGGAAACTTCTCGTATTTTTCATCCTGGTTTTGACGTATAATTTCTTTAGAATTTCCTTCCATTTTACACATTGATACACTTGCAGTATGCTATTAGCAGGGCAACTATTGATTACAGCACAGTTCATAGATACTGTGTGATAGATCACGCCCTAAACTGTACTTCCCTATACTGGGAAGTATAAAGAGTAATAAAATATTACCACAAGCATTAATACTCACTTCCATATATCTCCCCTTTTCATGAATGATTTATATATAGCAGCCAAACAGGTAACCAAGGCAATTTTTGATCCTTCCTGTGGACCTTGCTGTGAGTTGTACATTATTAGAAAGCTAATCTAAAAATCCATGCTTGTAACTACAATGGCTCTGATACAAATTCTACTTTTCAGGGTTTAATATCTCATCTGGTTTAAATCATATTAAAATAAAACTTGGTTTCCACCCCAGATGCGCATTTGTTTTACAAAAGAATTATTCATATAGGATTTATTTTTGATATAAAGATCAACAAGAAAATTAAATTTTCAAAGACTTGTACTTTCTTTGGCAAAAAAAGGAATTCACAGATATGTCATTGAGGACAAATAAACAATTCAATGCCTGAATTGAAAAAAGGGGCCTCAGTCTTTAGGAAAATGAAGTTTTCTAGTTGGAGATTCAGTTGTAAGATATTCATCACCCAGCTTTTTTTTCTGGTACCACAAAAATTCCGGCATCCGTTTTGGGACATTTGCAGCATTTTAGACATATATTCATACAGCAGTTGTTTTTTTCCAATTTGTTTCTTTTTATTTCTATTATTTAATTTATTGGATTTTCTAATTATGTGAGGGGAAAGAAAGCTAATTGGTCATAATGATGTATTGTTAATCATATTAACAATTTCAGGGTAAACCGTACTTTTTTAAAATGCAGTTTTATGCTTGAAATTATTAAGGAAAGTGTGTTTGCATCCACCTTTTCTTTGTGGGTTTTTTTTTCCCTTTTTTCCCTTTTTTCTTTTTTTTTTTTTTTTCCCTCACTTTAGGAAAAAACTATGGAGATAAACCAGATGTTGCTGATAGGAATAACACTGATCACAAAAGAAATTATACGTACTAAGAGTTAGGTCATGTCTCAGATGTATGGACATGCACAACTGAAAGGAGACTCCTGCAGTTGAGCCTTCCCTCTGACTTCCTTGGGATTTTAGGTGCAGGTGTAAAGAAGTAAGCAGGTGTTGGAGGGACTTTATCTTCACTAATGTTCCAGCCAGCACACCTGAACAGGCACAGTGATGTACATCGTCTGCTACTCATAAGGGCCATGAGCTTCTTTCTTACCTTTTGCTAGGCTAAAAAATTCTGGTATCTGCATTTTCCATGCACTTCTCATCATTATATGCAATTTTTTACTGAGAGTAGTATTGGAATACCGAAGTCTGTCCTAAAGGAAAAACAGCACCTAGTTGAACAGGAAAAAATTGTATATACATACTCAAGAATTAAATAGAATTAAAATCGTCCCAGCAGAAATATTATTATAATTTCTTTAGTTCTGTGCAGTTTGCTTTCTCCAAAGCTGTAATTAGATACTTAAATAACAGCTTCTTGCTTTTATTTAAGTAATGTAACTTAATGATTAAAAAGCTTTCTTATCCTACTTTAACCACAGATATCAGTCATCAAAGAAATGACTCAAGTGAGCTACCATCATATGTGCGTAGCAAGATGATAACTATTTGCCTCTGATGATCAAAACCGGGGCAAGTACTTGGATCACTAGTTGCCAATATGAGATAAAAAGTAGTTAATAGTGTTGTTAGCTTCCTTCGTCTCACAAAATCTCCCTTAAAAAGATAAAATCTTTAATTTGAAAAACATTTCTTCAAAATAAACTAATCAGGTAGAAAGTCTTCAATATGAGCTGAAGTCCTTTATTGAGTGGGTTTGATAACAAAGTAATAACTGATTTTTATTTATCAATATGTTAAAGTAAACGAAACAGTGCAATTAATAAGATGTTTATTACTAATTTCTTAAAAAAAGTAAATAGTAAATGGGAAATTGTGTCATGAGACCAAGAGAAATGCTGCAGAATAAGGGAAGCATAGTTGCTAGAATATCAGATTTGGCCTGATTGTCAGTCTTTGCCAGATTGGCAATTGGGTCTGTGAATGAATTTTTTATTTTACAGAAGTGCTCCTGTCCTATAAACCATGTTTCCTTTGCAGTATCTGAGGTACTCATATTATCATTTTCAGTAGTGAGCATAATTAATTTATAATGCAATATTGCATATAACATTATCAAAGAGTAAAATCGACATTTTTTCTTCTATATCATTCGTGATTAAAATATTCTGTATATCATTGACTATCATTTTTGTGGCATAGAGTATTCCCAATCTTTATTAGAACTAAGAAGTTTATGTTAAACTCCGGAAGGTTATTGAAAAGACACTTTAACATTCCTCTAGCTGTAAGACTACCCTGAAAAGGATACCCTTACAGGTAAATATTGGAGCTGAGGGGTTTTTTGGTGCATATGCCATATTAACCGTAGAACCAAGGGCCCGAATTACATCCTACTTAGGATTTTTCCCCAACTTCCCCTCCTTCCCTCAGCTGCAGGATGACACAAGATCTGCAATGGTAAATCTATGCTTCTTGGGAATTCCTTTGCTTCTATGATGGGAATTTTGCCAGGTTGATTAAATCATCCATAGCTCAGTAGAAAAGTACAAAAATTGCCAATAATGGGCATGAACGTACATCTATATTTGATACCTATTTTCAATTCAATAATTTCCCTTGATATAAATAGACCATGTGTTAATAGTACCTGTCACTCTCTTGTAGCTTTCTGCATAACAAGAAAGATCCACAGGAATAATAGGTGCCCTTTTGCATATTCATATGATAACCCTACATGTTAGACACATAGTCAAAGATAATCACACCAAAAAGGAATAAAATTTCTAAATATGAGATAGATTCTGGCTGGCCCAGAAGAGTTGCGTTACACAAGCAACCGATCATAAATGGAGGACTTCATAAAAAGTGTAGCTTTAAGATGTACTAAGTATAACAGTTTTAACTCGGTATTTCCATTCCTTATTTACTTTATACCTAAAGCCAAATACTTACTTTATGTCAACAAGTCAAAATTACCAGCATCTCTGAGCAAATTGATAATCATGCATTTACTGTTCTGCTGCCATAAGCATCATGCAACAAATTGCAGTTATCCTTTTCTTCTGGTTCTGCTCATTACTCCATCCCCTTCATGGACTTCATATAACATTCTGTGCAGCTTCCATCAGTCATAATTTCAATAGGCTACATATATATTTATTAATGAGGTTTTGTGGGTTTTTTTTTTTAAATTGCGTTAGTCAGAGAAAAGAGAAAGAACATATTTAATCACTGCTTTTTCATCTGCTGCATATTCAAACACAATGCTGTTAAGTGAGAATTTGAGGTGTACCACTGAAAAAAATGAACAATAAAATCTAAAGCGTCCATATTAGACTGACTGATCCTGCCATGTCAATCATTGCCTTAATGTTGAACCCACTTAAAATGTTTTCTTCATTTCAGTACTAAAATTTTCAGCAATACTGAAAAAGTTTTGCAAAATACGTATTGTATTAATGGCTCATCTTCTGTACGATTGGAATTTTGTATTTGTGGAAGTGACTTGAAGAAGAGAATAAGCCCCCCTAAACCTGCTGGACTACCCATGTTTTATAGTAATTTAAATATAATTATAATTGTAACAGATATTTTATTTTAGACTAAACTGGTGTCTGTGATTGTCTACCTTTTCTAATTAGAACTTGTCTAATTCTTATGCATTGGACACCATCTGTAAGGATTTAGTGCTAACTGGACATATTCTGCATCCAGTGCTTTTCAGCTTAGGCTGAATTCAATTTATTAAATCTTATTCTCAGGATGACTAATACCATCCTTTTGTTTTAAAATATGTCAATTTCTCTTACGTTATCAATCCTTAATATTTAATCAGCACAGATAAATGCATTTCATTTGGCCTTAACTGTATGTCACAATAAGAGAAGAGACAGGAACACGAATAAACTAAACTATTTAAGCTATCCAGAAGATAATGCTTCTGCATTAGAATACGTCACTATATTTTTCAAAGTGGATGTTGATTTAGCCTGTAGCCCTCTGAAAGACACAATTTGTGAAGGAAAGCTAATAAACCGCTTTAGTGGCTTGAAGAATTGGTGATTTTCTCTCAATTGTTTCCCTCGGTTGCTGTTTGTTTCATTTATTACAGGATTCTGTTTCTAAGACAATAGTGTGTAGGGGTTACATCTGGTGTGTTCAAAAACTAGTGGCACAAAATGCTGAGGTGGCCTGGGGTGAACTGCACTCTGAGAGCAGGTTTGGGATAACAAATTGCTTTTGCATGAGGGCCCTGGCATGTAGAATCACTTACATAGGTATGTTGTCAAGGCAGAAGAGGTGAAACAAGGGTGGTCACAGGGACTGGAAATTATTATTCCCCCACCTTGTTTCTTCTCCCCTTCATTTTTCCTTTTTTTTCAAGCTAGTTAGTGACCTGAGATGAAATGGACAGGAATTGACAGCACACACGCTGCTGCTGGCAGCAGATTCACTGCAGTTGCTCCTTGGATATGGAAGGAGGAGGGAAAAGAAGAAAGAAACCCAGTTGTTTTCTAAACATAACATATGTAAAGATAATATGTTTACTTTAGTTTAAACCAACCCCTTTTTCCTGTAGAAATTATCCCCTCCCCCCCCCCCAGCACTGCAGTTCAGTAAAAAGGAGAGATGATTTTTTGTCTCTCCCTCTCCTTCTCCCTGCCTGCACAAAGAAAACGTGGGTTGATACCATTTTTATTGTTCTGCTGGGGTGGGTTTCAGACCTCGTATTAGCATATTGAATGTCTAATTGAATTCGGGGGCTGTGTTAATCATCTTGTTTTGTTTAAGGGTGGTTGGTGAAAGGTGCCAGCAAACGATTGCTTTGGCTTGGGGTTAGAGTGGTACTGCCACCCCAAGAAAAAGAATCGAGAAGGGGGAGGGAGCAGGGGAAAGGCGAGTTGACTGAGTGATGTCTGGAGGGCGAACTCGTGTGTCTCTTTGGTGATGTGTGCTGCTGTACTGAAATCCACCCCTCTGCTGGAGCTAAGGCAAGAGTTGGAGGCATCTGATGCTGCCGTTTCCAGGGTGAAATTTCTAAGGCTGGTTGCTAAAAACAACAACCAAAAAAACCCCCCAAATCCTCAGCAAAAATAGCAGTCAGAACAGAAGATCCGGCATCTCGCGGTCCGACTGACATAACCCAGACGTTTGAGAACCACATGCTTTTAACCTAGCCACACACACCAGGGAAGGAGAGGGGCGGGGGAAGGGACCAAAAAAGACACTGCAACTACCGAACATCACATTTCTTACAAAAGGGCCAGAAACAGAGCCTGTAGGAAAAGGGAAAGAAAAAAAAAAAAAAAAGAGAGAGAGAGAGAGAGAGGAAAAGCCTCCCCCTCTTCCCCCCATGAGTTTTTCGCAGTGCTCTGGTGAGGCTCGGAGGTGGCTGGCAGCGCAGGGGGCGGCTGCTGGCGCGGCTGGCGGGGCTGGGCGCAGCGCAGCGCTCCGGGCGCTCAGCACCGCGGGGCCGGACAGCTCCGCGCCCCGCCCGGCCCGGCGCTGCCCCACAACAAGTACCGCGCCGCTGTCCGGAACTCCCGCTCCCCGCGCCTCAGCTGCATTGTCTCCTCGCCGAATCGGCCGTCAGGCGTAATTACCCCCGTTTCCCCCCCCACCCCCTCCTCTCTCTCTCCTTTGCAGGAACGACTCTTTGGGAACCTGGTCCACCCAGGGATGTAAAACTGTGCTTACCGATGCATCCCATACGAAATGCTTATGTGATCGTCTCTCTACCTTCGCCATTTTGGCTCAGCAACCTAGAGAAATAGTAAGTAACAAAGGGGGGGAAAAACCCCAGTTTTAATGCAAAAGGCAATGCGGGGAGGGGGCTCCGGGGGGGAGGGGGAGCTGGTCCAGCTTTCCTCTCAGGTTATTGCAGACGTTGCATTGAGGAATTGTTTAATATTGCAGGTAGGCAAATGTTAGTCTCCTGGTGTCTACAGTGTCTCAGATAAATGAATTCCAGATTCTGTGATATGACTAATTCCTCGTGAAATTTACATGCTCTCGAACTCCATAAATATTTCAGAGAAAGCCTTATAATTGTGGTGCAAATGTGTAGAAAACTTTTGTATTGAACAATTAAGGGAATGTACAGGGCTTTATTATTGCTCTTGGTAGGAAAACCCTAGATACTGTAGTTAAACAGATTGCAGATCTGCATTGGACATTTTCAGCACAGATTTTCTATGTAGTCTGTTGATATGATGCAAGAAAAATAATCAAGTTTTCATGAGAAAGAGGGGACATTAAGTGTATAAGCAGACACTCCCAGTATTACTGGAAGTAAAAATAGCTAAAAAAGCAAATATTTGTGAAGTTATCCTGCCTAGGCATAATTTAATTTTGCTGGTTTTGGAAGAATATAATCAGAATCTTTTTAATAGCAAAGTAAATCAGTTTGGAACAAAGTGGTTGAAATAAAATACTACTTTCTACCTGAGATCTGGCCTAAAAGTGCATCTGTCTTATCTCCTATTTGGGTGAAAAAAGATATCTTGATAAATGTAATTTAAAATACATCCCCAAAGCTTTAAAAAGCATTTTGGTAAACCATCCTTTTAAACTTTTAGATCTAAATTTTTTCCATATGTATTAGCAAAACCCATGGCTATTTCAGGACATGAGCACGTATACCTACAGAGGAAAGACCTGATCTGATATCTGAGGGTAATAGTTTCTTTCTTAGAAGGGAAAGCTATTTTGTTTTCAAGGTCATTCTTTTTTTTTTTTTTTCCATTTTGTATTAGTACACAGAGTACAAATGAAATAATTCTGATTTTGAGGCTTTTTTTTAAGGAAAGACTTATGATACCGTTGCCATAGATATCCTACCATTCCTTCTAGGCAATCAGGGGCCCAAGGAAATTAAGCATGTGAGAACAGTGGATTGAAGTCAAAGTTATTAAAAGTCAGAAAGTTTGGTAATTCTGCAACAAGCATGAATCAAATTCCAGGACAAATTACTGGATGATCTTTAATATATTACAGTGAAACCCAGCTGTTTGTTTAATGCACAATCCTAAATATTGCTACTTCTCAAGAGAAATGCATCTTTTAATTAATGTTAACTGGGAAGTCATTTAAACTTGTACTACTGCCATAGTCTCCTGTTACATTGTAATATTACTACTTTATTTTTTAAAGTACCATGCAGGTATTACAAGGCATTTTAAAGCTCAAAGGCCTCTGAGGAATGTAATAAGCAGATCTGAGTTATGTATGGATCAGTTTTGGAACTAAGTTGATTTCTGCTTCATAAGTAATATTACTGAAACTTTCTGCGACAATGTGGCTACTTTTATAATTTTGCTCTTGTTGCTTTTTTTCTTTTGACTTGTTTTTTTTAATTGCTAGAGGATGTTTGTTCTTCATGGTTGTCTGTTGTAACCTACAGATCATGGAATCATCTGGTACACCCTCAGTGACCTTAATAGTAGGCAGTGGTCTTTCATGCTTGGCTTTGATCACCCTAGCAGTTGTCTATGCAGCATTATGGAGGTATGTAATGGATTAAAAAAGCTAAATGTAAACACTTAGTTATATTTAGTTGAATTGCAATTTAGAGAGAGCATTAGATGCAACATTTATTGTTTAGAAAATGAAAAAAAAAAAGGCAAAATGTAGTGCATGTTTTGATGCCTAAATTTGTTGATGTGATTGATCAGTTTTACTGTCTTGGCCTACTGGTGATGCATGGCCCATTCTTCTCTTTCCCCTCTTCAGTGTGAATGGCATTGCTCCTTTGGTGGATTATTCATAGATAAATAACAGCAGGATTGTTATATATGATATATTTCATGTGAAGCTTATGGCCTGTACCTTTAGCTGCTTTTTCTCTATTTACATTTTTAAACAAAACTTTTAAGTAATAAAATAAACATATCAAAGTGGCAAATCGGGTATTGAAGATTTATGGGGGGTTTGAATTTATTCAGATCAGTTATAAGTTTGAATAAAGACCACAAAATTAAATAGTCATAAACAGTGGGGTGGTACATTCCAGTAATATACTTTTTTTCCATCCTGATTTTTCAATATGAAAATATTATATTGATTTAAAAGTGCAATAAATATTTATGGAGTAGATTAATTTGAGAAGTCATGAGAAATAGCATGGTGTCCTAGTGCAGAAGAAACACAAAATTAAGTTTAAAAGTCATGCAAAGTAATAAATATTTTTAAAAAGTGAACACGGGTTCTCATTTAGCTTTTTTCAGTAATAATAGTAAAAAGGTTTTTATGCAAGTAATAAGAAACACAGGGATAAAAGAATAATTTTTAGAGTAATATAAAATCAACCAATAGAGTTCTGCTTGATAATTTTACACTGTTTTCTCTTTCACTCTATTATGTACCACAGAGACTCACAGGATTAGAAATATATATAATAAATAAGAATATCTAGTTACATAAGTTATGATAGAAGAGCATAAAAATTATCGGCTCTTATCTGTCAAAACTAAGAATGGGAGTATTTCAGGATATAATTCCCATCTGAAGAACTATAGTGTTATTTTTGCCCTCCCTGATATATTTAGCACTTGGATAGAAATACTGTCATGCTCAGTGGAACTGGTCTTCTCCATTATTTGAATTAGACATAAGGAAAAAATTTTTTATTTTGAGGTAGTGAGGCATTGAAACAGGTTGCCCAGAGAAGTTATAGATGCCCCATCCCCGGAAGTGTTCAAGGCCAGGTTGGATGGAGCTTTGAGCAACCTGGTCTGATGGAAAATGTCCCTGCCCATGACAACGGGTTGTAACTAGATGATTTTAAGTTCCCTTCCAACCCAAGCCTTTCTATGACTCTGTGATTCCATTAACTTCTAAGCAGAGATAAAATGTTATGTGTTATGGATTTAGTGTGGGTTCTGCATCCAAGTTAAGGCAGGATAACTCATATAGATCTCAGTGTTCTATCAGTGAGATATTTTTAAAGTATTATGACAACTGAGTGGTATGTCATTTGAATCATTAAAATATGTCTTGAATGTGTTTCTTGAGAGGACATAGTAAAGAACCATAGGGAGAAGATAGACACTGAGACTTATATGTACATATGCTTGTTTTGATAAATCTAGGGGTAGGGAGAAATCTGATGTTTTGACCCTATGTCTGCATTTATATTTTGGAACACCTACCTTCCTTTTGAATGGTAGGAGCTCTTTAGAAGTTATATGAGTTCGATGTATTCTGATCCATAAAAGGCCTGTATAGGCATTCTTTTGTGGTTCATTGATTTGATTCCCCCCAACTGAAAATTCAAACTGAAAAATAAATTCGGTATCAATCAAATATTCATCTGACCCTTCCTTTCCCTTTTCCTTTCCCTTTTCCTTTCCCTTTTCCCTTCCCTTTTCCCTTCCCTTTTCCCTTCCCTTTTCCCTTCCCTTTTCCCTTCCCTTTTCCCTTCCCTTCCCTTCCCTCGATAGTGGGCTGGCAGAAAAACTAAAACGTTCCTAACGTAAGTCAAGGCTGAAAGCTCCTGCTTGCACTGTATTTACTCAACTACTAAGGTCCTTTGTAGTCCATGAATACTCAGTGTTGGGAACTGGCCCAGGTGAATCGATAGTTAACAAGTTTGAAAGTTGCAGCATGCTGTCTACATGAACAAAGACACTGGACTTCCTGTATTTGCAAACACATAGAACTACCCTTAAGAATGTTGCTATACTTTAAAGGAAAGATGTGGATTGTGGTATCAGGGTTGTTCTGTCTTTAACTAAAAAAATGTAATCACTTGTATAACTTGATATATCAGCAAAAAGGGCTACAATTAATTTCATGTCCAAAACTCAGCATTTCTTGTGGGTTCAGCAGCCTTTTCTGTGACTAGAGTATCAACTATAGGTGTACAGCTCAGGGGGAGACAGCAATATTAACTGAACTCCAGTGAGCAGCATATAGAATAGGTCTTAGAATGTATAAAGATATGGCATGGTCTTCAGGGGAACTGAGCGCGCTTAACTTTCATTTATTTTAGTAGTCAACATTCACTGTTAACCGCTCTAAAAATCAGGTCAGAAAGGCACTTCACTTGAAACCTTGCTCATTCTCTTTCTGTTTTGTAGCATATAAAAGGCTGTATACTGAAAAAGGCATTTTGTAAGGAAATATGTGATAAGACTATATGACTTTTTCATTCTAAACATGCGTGTAAAATGAATATATGTTTGCAAGAGAGACTGTGATGCTCACTGCTGTAATTTAATCTTTCTGTACAGACTTAGCTATTTTTTTCGGCATTCAGTCTTATGAAGATATTATGGTACTATTGTTTCTTCCTAAAAATTATTTTGTAAATCTCTTGGAACATAAAGTTATCGTTACCCCAATAATGTGTTTCAAAATGCACTACCATAGTATCATCAACAAACCTTCACCTTATTTATGCATCATGGATCAAATCTTCTGTTTATGTAAATCACCATGTTTTTGCTGAAGTTAGTAATTATGAGTGGTCTATGCCAGCTGTGGATATTCCCAGGGATGAGCAGAGAGCATAAAACGTTCCTGATGTGAATGCATGCAAGCCCATTACTATCACTATAGTGTTAGAACAGTGTTGCCACTAGTTTCTGAAAGAATCATTGATACTTTTTAAAATATGCCAAGTTGCCAGGAGTAAACTGCAGAATATTTATCAAAATATCACAGCTCTGATGGTTGTAATATGGTAGGTCTCTGGTACTTTCTGAGGACTTGAAAGAGAGGCACCTCTGCAAGAACTGCATCAAAGTTTTGTATAACTTACTAGTTGTTTTCCGTTTAGAAAAGTTGTACCCTCTCTTTGTTTATTTAAACAGGTACATCAGATCTGAGAGGTCAATAATTCTAATCAATTTCTGCCTGTCTATTATCTCATCAAATATCCTTATCCTGGTTGGACAAACTCAGACACATAACAAGGTATGATGATGGATTGTATTGAATTTGCATTTAAAGATTGATATCTTTGTTTTATTTGTGTTTGGCTTAAAATAATTGCATACATTTAGTCCTATACTCATAGGACTTGGTGTTTTTGGTAAAATATTAACAGACAAGGGAAAATATTTACTGTCTTTCATAGTCTTTTTTTCCCATCCAAAAATCCCTTTTGGTATTGTTCCCTCTGGATAAGTTGTGTTCTCTGTGGTAGACTTGTGTTTTATAACTAAATTTCAAAGCAAAAAAGTTCAAAGGCTCAACATCAAAAGCACAAATTCTGGTTCATTATAATAGTTGTAATAGGATTGTGCTACAGTGTTTTTGTCTTTTTATTAATACACTGGCACTCAAAAGGCAAATAGGAATTGCTTAGAAGTTAGAGTATGAGTCTTGAAAATGTGCAGAAACAGACATCATAACAAGCCACAGAACTGTTAGATCTCTGACTGGTGTAGCTGTAAGAAAGTAATAAACCTACATACCTTACTGATATATTGCTGATTTAATGCTAATCTGTTCTCTGAACGTAGTTGTCATTTGTCCCTTTCCTGTAGAGCAGGATTGCCAGTGTTTTGAGGAATCACCCAATGCTTAGTGATGATGGGCAACTTTCAGAAGCGACAATAAATCATTGCTTAAAAGTAACTATAACTACAGGATTGTAGACAATAAAATGTAATTGGTTAATTGGGCAATATGTGATAGAATGCTGTTAAGATTTGAAGTAATCAAGTATTTGTAAAGTTGGGGTTTTTTCCCACTGTGGTAAACTACTTAATGCACTGCTTATCTTAATTTTTTCCAGTATTAAATGAAACACATTCATCATCTGCTGTGGGATAACTGGTGTTTCTACAACACACCTGTAATTAATAATTTTTCCTTCTCAAATAAGTCCTTAAAAATTTAGCTACCAAAAGTCTCATAAATTCAATGTGAGTTACATAGCAGTACTTTTTAAAACATACCCAAATCAAACTTATTAATTTCCAATACATAATTTAACAAAATTATTAAAATTAAGATATCAATATGCTTTTTAAGTTTTGAAAGTATGTAGAGTGTCACGTGAGAATGGACAGAAAAGACGAATTTTCTCTCCAACCTGTATGAATTTATTTTTTGTCTTCAGTGTCGCCCCTTCAGGAGATCAAAGCCTTTTAATGTCCAAAAAATTCTGTTAGCGTCTCACCTAATGAGACCCTTCACTTAAAAGATTTGCTGAGACGGACAGGACGTTTGATGCCTTTTTATATAAGGACTGCACCAAATAGTGGTAGAAAAACCCCTCAGCAGGTTTCTCCTGTGACTTACTTTGCCATGGACAGAACTGTCAGCACCTAAAAACAGACTCACTCTAACAGTTCATGAAGTAATGCACATTTGTGACAATTTATGGGGTTTACTGTGTCTGGAATAGGGTCTAACAGCAAAAAAAATCACACTTAAACTATGTAGCAATAATAATAAGGCAAAGCATAGGCACACACACTACAGCAATGGCAACTTGCCAATAAGTAAGACAACTTACAAAGAAGAGGTAAAGCAAAAACTTAATCACACTCCCTAAAGCAAAAGAACTAACAAAGAATAAGTAAAAAATGTTAAAGTAGTATGCAGCAAAAGTAAAATTAGTATATATGTATAAGCAATTGCTCACCCCAAGGCATCCTGGGAAGGTGGAGGGAGAAAAGGTAGCCCTTCGGTTACCTCCACAGAGTTGATGGAACTTCTCACCAATTTTTGCTCATGTCCAATCTCTTTTTATACCTTTTTCTGTAGCCAGTTTAAATGTCTATAGTCAATGAATTAATTTGGGGGTGATAGATGAAATAGGCTCAAGGATCCACTTCCTGAGTTCTAGCAGCCAGGATGTTGAGAAAAAAGGCCGTGTTATCTCCATATCACTCCTTTCTTGACCTTAATCCTTTTATCAGTATCTGAGATTGTCTCCCCAGGTGTGTGGGTTTTTTCCAGGAAACCATTAGGAGCCTGGTTCTTCCTTTTGTGTGGCCTTATCTTACAGTAGCAGTACAAATGAACAAAATATGGATTTGCAGAAGAAAACCATGTAACTCTCACAGATTTTATTCAGGGGAAAAATTAGTCAGAAAGGTGCTAACAACTTCAGTGTACCAGGGTGCAGAAGACTAACCCTTCCTGGAATTTCAGCACTGACACACACAGTCATATATACTATTTTATTATGTATTTCGAGAAAAGGTGTAGCTGAAGGTTCCTATGTACATTGCCATTGTAGAATCAGAGTTTAAGGGTATCTGAACAACTTTGTTGAATAACACACTACCTAGGTAAGGTGGCAGCCTTTCTCTGATGCTTGACTCAAGGAACTTTGAGCCCAAATATGCCCTTATTCCAGTTCCTTCCGTTAATCTTAATTTCTTTGAGCTCTCTCAGTTCTGCTTCCTAAACTCCTGAAAGCAAAGAGATATTACATTTCTGAGGCCAGCAGATCCTAAAAATGCAGATGTTCAAAGGAAATAATTAACAAGAAAAACCCAACACGTCACAAAGTTTAGATTTTTAATATATAGACTGAAAAATTACTGTAAAATACCACTTTTGCTACACTTATCTTCTTTTTGAGTCCACATCTTGCTTTTGATACATCTGCCACCAAGGGCCTTCTAGCCAGAGAGCACCTCTAACGGATCAAGGGTTTTTTATATGGAGGAAGACATTCCTTCTAACAAGCCAAAAATATTTTTATCACAGTGTGGACTGATACGTGAATATATTGTAGCTCCAAGAGGCTGGCCTGTGAAGTCACCATCAACAAAATTGCCAGCTAAAGCCACTGTTTATTGCAAACTTACTCAAATTAAAGCAATCAGTTCCGGGTATGACTTCATTGTGTTTGCAAGTGGGGATATGTTTAGGCATCAGATGTGTTTGAATTTAAGTTCTGAATTTTTTATTTTCAAGATCATATATCACCCAAAGAAGCCAGTGTTTGATTTTTAGTCCATAATTCTAGACTGCAATACTGACATCTGTAAGAAAAATTATGTTTTTATTTTGCTGAGCTGGAAAATTAAATCTGTAAATGCAAACTTTAGAAAGAAAATCAGGTCCTGACCTGGGGTTTAAGATTAAAAACATTTTAGATTTTTTCCTGAGATTTCATTTATTTACTAGAAATCAAACCATGTGGGTTTTTAGTGTTTGAAAATTTTGGAAGACATTTTGAGAGTATTTTATTAAGACAATGTAATATTCAAGTTATCATTGCTGAACAAAGGCTAAAGCAATTTTTTGTGGCAAGAAGATGAGTTCCTTTTTTTAAAATGTGTTGGAGAATATTTGATAAATATGATATGCCAAGTTTGAGTTTGTTTGCTCTGTTCCTTTCTCAGTTTTATGCTCATACTATTCTCAGACTACTGGGGCACTTTGTTAATGTCCACACGATGCTGTAAATATTCACAACACTGAAGCATATCCCTTTTTTTCTGTGCTTTAGTTTGGCTCTGAGTTTAAATTTTCCCTAGCTCTCTATTTGGATATATTCCCTTTTGAGAATATCAAAGATGTATTTATAACAAACAGCATATTTTCAGTCTGTTTACAGTTTGTGGTTTTCTTTATATGTATTAAATACTTCACCAACTACTTCTATTTTATACTGAAAGCTGAATATACCATTCATGTTTCTACAAAAGCTTCTTTTAGTGAAGGCTAAGTGAGTTTGAATATTGCATTCCCTTTGGTTCAACTAAGTTCTGGCTTTTTTCAGTAAAAAACCCTACCTCCCAAGGGCAGAAATGGACAAAACATTTACCAAGGACATGTAGAAGGAATTAAGATTCTTTCAAACTACCATAGTTTTTCCATTTCTAGTATTTACTTTTTAAAAGTTGCTTTTCTTTTCTTCAGTTTCAGGAACTTGAGGATACCAACAGTAGACCAGATATCTAGGTCATGGGGCTTTTTAGCTTGTTTTGGAGTAGTTCATGATGACAGTCATGGAGGGAAGTAGAATTATTCTTGGAAGATTTGGATTGGGATAGCAAAAAAGCCTTTTGTCAACAAAAAAGCTTTGGTCCTTTATTCCTTATTAGCCAAACATGTTGTGCATTTTATTGAAGGACACAGCTGAGAAACGTTCTGATTTTTTCATTATGTTTCCCCAAACCTTTCAAAACACAGAACTTTATTCAAAGCTTTCTTAATGCTTCAGACTGTGTAAGAGATTTCTGTTTTTTCAGATCCTGTTTTGAAATACAGGTCACTGAAGGCTGAATTTACAAAAATACTATGAAATTAATTATGTATCTTGTTTAAATATAGTTGGTGTTATACTGTGCATGAGAAGCATATTAATTTACTTTAGTATTTCTTTCTGTGTCTTTTTTTCTTAAATATTAGCCACATCATTGTTTTTAAATTTGAGGATATGCAATTGCTACACTTTAACAACTGAATTTAGTTTTAATGCTGAAATTAAGTCTCTTTAATTAAGGAAGGGTAAAACTTGTCATTTATAAGATAACTGCTCAAATATCTGTTATTTGACAAATCCTGTGAGATATCCCTGACATCTATAAAAGCATTAGATATTTACTTTGAAGTGACTGACAGGTATTTTGAGGCAATACCTATCAGTGATTTGTAGCATTCACTGTATCATAACTCTTGCTATTTTATGTTTCCTAATGTTCATATTGCCATCAAGAATGATTGTATTTCTTCTATATGTGGACCTTTAATGCTTAGGCTATAAACTTTTACTGTGCTTCTGATCCCATTTAATGAATAGATTCTCTACCCCCATAAGTTATCGATTAATATTACATGGATTTTTTCATAAACTCTCTCTCATTTTGCATACATTCAGAAAATAGCCTGGTTTTTTCCAGTTTTGCCTTTAAAAACCCCATTAACTGTTTTATATAAACAGTTCCAGTATATCTATTCTGTTTGTATGACGAAAACAAAGATGAATACAATTTAAAGAAAACCATAGAATTCATTACACATATGGGGAAAAGTTAATTATTTTCTATATAATCTGTTTCTGACTGTACTTAAGAGTTTATTGCTGAAGTTGGGGTCACTTGGAGAAACAGTCATATTTTTAAAAATGCCATCAGACTCAGTACATTTTGTTAGCCATAGTCAGGTTTCTTGTGCCTACCAAGGACAGAACAGGGAAGATGTAAAAGCAAGATTTAGTAACCCTGATATTCTGTGTCATCCCTCTTTAACTGCAATATTTGGTTTATTATTCTTGCTATTGTAATTTGAAATTCATCTCTTAGACCACACCTGAAAGGATATGAAAAAGGCATGTCCTGACCAATGAAAGCACATAACCTATTAGTAGCCTTGATAAATGCATTGTAACAACAACAACCCCTTAAAAATTTTGAAGATAATAAGATTAGAATGTTCATGAAATAGACTGACTGGACAAAAATAACCCACTTTTAGTATTTTTTAATAGAGGTGTTTGGCTGAAAGAGGCTGAGAAGCCACAGCATCCCATTCTCATAGCACTCTGAAGTAGCTGACTGTGTAACTAGAGCTCCCTCAGGTTTTGAGAGACAGTGGGTGGTGGGATCCCCTGAGAAATCTGCAAATGTTCAGGTGATACTAATGCTACCTCTAACCATGTGGCTCTTGCCCCATATCTGCCACTGCCTTACAGATGCAGGCATCATGGCAATATATCTCCTAGGAAACAGCGGGGGAGACCTAAGAGCAGATGGAATGAACAGAGAAATGATGCTAACACAGCATTAAGGTTGTGTTAGAAAATCAATGAAGGAGTAGGGAATTCAGTATTTCAGGCAATAGCACTCCATATTTCAAGTCTTTCTGGAGAAGTTCAAGGGAATATCCTCCATTTAAGCAGCTGAAGCCTAGGAAAATATATCCTTCCATTTCTGCCTGTATCCAACTTCCAAATTAACATCTACTCTGCTGATTGTCATCTTTTTCTTTGTGTAACAGGTTTTTGAACAGCTGACCCAGAGAGTGTCTGGGTCATTCATCCCAGAAACATACCAATAAATAGGTCAACATTGAGAGTGCACTTCACTGCACACATCTGTCTGCTTTGTTTGGAAATTCAGAAACAATCCAAAGGAGAAGAGTACACTTGTCCGAATAACTATTACAGGAGTAGGTCTGTTTAAGCAATGCTGTTTTACTGTGCTAAATTCTGACAAAACCTCTTAACATCAGCTGAATTAACTAGCTGCTTTTAGGTTCTCCAAAGAACCTCTGGGAGCAGATCTTTCTTACCCAAAATCAGTAAACATGGTCATTCATGTTACTGTTACCTGCCTCAGAGGAGAAGGTAACATTCTTCTCAAAAGTGGCTGCCAGACTGTGTCTCAAAGTGGATCAACTTTATCATTCATTTTGCTATATCTAAACAAAACAGACATTTTCATTGTAAGTGGGTTACAGGGAAGAAATTGGTT
Organism: Empidonax traillii; assembly: GCF_003031625.1. NCBI lineage: Eukaryota > Metazoa > Chordata > Aves > Passeriformes > Tyrannidae > Empidonax > Empidonax traillii. The sequence goes on from NW_020955814.1 coordinate 65,267, forward strand.
AGATAAAAGGAGCATGTTTTCTGTGCTTCCAATCCCCAGGACCTTTTAAAGAGCTTTGTGAACTATTTTAGAATCATGGAATTGTTCAGATTGAAAGATCTGTCCAGCCACATTCCCAAGGTAGGGTCAGGTGTTTGGTCAAAATGGGTGGTTCAGGGCTTTATATAGTCAAGTCCTGAAAACCTCCAGGTGTGAAAACTGCACAGATTCCTTGGGAAATTTGGTCCACTGCTTGACTGTCCTCATAGTCTAAGTGTGTTTCCATATATCTGGTCTGGACCTCCTTTTGTTTCAGTTGATACCCATTGTCTTTTGTCATCTCACTATACATCACTGTGAAGAACCTGGCTTCATCTTGACAATGGCCTCTCTATAGACACTGACAGGTTGCTCTTACTTGCTGTTAGCTTAGACTTTCCTGAGGTAATCCTCTGCTGTCCTACTCTTCCCAAAATTGTGGTGGGTTTCCTCCTTGCTCTTCAGGACTTGTTTAGAGTAGTTTTTCCTCTTCTAGAGTTCACCCTCACAGCCCTAGGGGGAAAATAGCTCATTCTCTCACAAACACCTGTTTGAATAATTTCAGACAATCTGTTGATGACTCAAGCATCTATTTTTGGGCTTCACACCTCTTTTCTATTTCTCTTTTGCTTATTTGTTGAAAAGCAGTCAATGGAAAATAGATCAATCTACAAACAGCTAAATGTTCACGTCTTTCACTTGCATCTTATTTTTAAGAAAGAGGAAACAATAAACATTTCTAAGCAACAATAGTAAAAAGGATTTTTAAATGAAGTTACCATAGCAACTGACTTCCCAAGACTAAAGGGTTTAAGTAATAATGATAACAACATCAACACCAAAACCAACATTAATTTACTTGGCTATTTTCATTTTAATATAAAAGTTGAATTTCCTATGGATTTTCATATTCCATTTCATATACCATTTCAAAGAATGTAGGCATAGAACCCCTTTGTCACATGCATCAAAACATACAGAAACACAGTATGATTTTGGTATAGGTATCTGGTATAAAATAACATTAAAAATTACAACTCTGAGATAAATGCAATGTAAATCTTATGCCCTAATACAAAAATTAATACATCATTACTCTTTCTATATAACAATGAAACATGATAGAAAGCAAAAAGGACTATAATTTGACAAATAATAGTGTAAATTTGGTGCAAAAGATTATCTACCTATTATACTGGATTTTATTTGTACTTCCCTACAACTCCCTGTTGTCTCTGCATCTTTTCAGGAACATATGGTATGCTTTAACCTTGACATGCACTATGAAGTTCATTTGTACAGTATTGCATTTTTTCCCTTGCATTTTCCTAGGTCACAGTTTTTAGACCTCTCTATCTTGCAGTCAACTAAGAGCATTTTATTGGGAAATTTTTCTATTGGATTGGTCTTATTCTCCGATTGGTCTGATCAGAAACTGTAAAATGAGCATTTTTTCCTTAACACTACACATTTCACTCTGTGAAAGCTATGGGGCTCATTCCTGTGATTCTTATACATGAAAGTATTCTCCACCCATACATTTACTTTAGAAATAGTGTCACACAGAAGTTGGGAGAATCAGGCTCAGCTATAGCCCAACAGTCAGTGTGAAAATAAATCATGGGGTGTGTGTTTGTTACCTATGGCTGAAGTGCACTCAGTTCTGAAAAAAAAAGCTGACTGGGGAATCAGTTCACTCTTTATGCTGGGCTCTCTCTTGCTTTTGCAGTAGCTGGGGGAAAAAAAAAAAAAGAAAAAAAAAATGAATCATGTTTTGCTAGATTAAATCAAACTAGTCCAGGATGCTGTTTGAGCAGCAGCCAAAAACAGCCACTCCAGAAGTACAAGAGGCTCTGCCCTTGGCAAATGTGAGTTAACATAGTCTGTAGATTATTTGTTTGTTTAATTTTTGATTGATTTTAAGTCATGATCAAAATAAACTTTCTATAAAGTGATAATTGTTCTCAGGTGCTAAGATTAGGTCTGGATTCCAGTGCCTATGTCCAGACTTGTTTATTCTTATTTATTGTCACTGTGGGCTGAACTCAATGAAGTCAGCAATCAGCAAGCATGATCTGAGCAAATTTATGCCATCATGAGAAAAATAAATATTGTTGGAGTCTCTGGATCACAACAGGACTTCATCATGGGAGATGTGCTCTGCTTGTCAAATAAAGGGACTCCTAGGTATGGTTAGGAACGCAAAATGGTGCACCCAGAGATCTTCTTAGTGCTAATGTAAAAGTGTGTAGTGCCTCTTATTTTAAACTGCTGCTGAAACATGACCTTTTTATACTTGTTTTCTTGGACCTACATGCTTATTTTGTTGAGTCTCACTGAGTCACACCATAGACATTAAGCCTGGTACTGAAAAATTGACAGTAACTTTGTTCTAATATTTTTGTCTTTCGATGGCTTTGTAAAAATTCCTTTAAAACTGACATTGTGGATGAATAAGTAGGTATTATGTGGAATTTAATAGAAAATTATGTTCAGAATAATTGTTTAAAAAACCCTGTAAAGGTAAATTTACAAAGCATGCATTTGGCTATAATCATGGACATTTTTAATGAATGTAATTGTGAGATTTCCAGAACCCTGCAGGGAAGTGTACATGTTTGTAATATAAAAGCCTCAAGCTGTTAAAAGTGATAGAATGTCAAGAAAGTTCAGTTTGCGCTAGATTTCTGGGTTTAAAAACAGGATGGAAAACATATTGGTATCTCTCTCTCCTGAAGAAAACTGCAATGTATCTAGCACAAGGAGTCCAGCAGTTGGAAGGAAGTATGAATAAGGTTGGCACAGAATATTACTCCATTAGTAAGTGATTACATATCTGTCTCTAATTAGTAGCGTGGCATATAATTTTTGCTCTGTGTTCTTCATTTATAAAAAGTCACATCTTCAGCCTATCACATATTTGCTAAATAATTTCTTTAAACTGGAAAACTAAATGGATTTATTATTCTTGAAATATCACTTAAAGTTAGGTGAAGGCTTAGAATAAGAATGGCTTCCTTAACAAGCTTACCTGAGCCATGTTGGACAACAAAGCCTAAAGTGTCAGAACCTGCAGCTATTGAAATCCAGGTTTTAAAAAGATGGGATTAATTGTAAAGCTGTTGTTATTTGCACTGAGATTTTACACTTCTTATATTTAAGAGAGCTTTTAAGTCTCTATTTTTTACTGTATATCCTCTTATGCCAAGTCAATCAGAATTCAGGCTTGAGTTTTAGCAATTTAATTATTGCTATAAAACCTTAATTTTGGCGCTACTTATCTTTTAAAGTAAATAGAGAGTAGTAATAACGTTCTACTGAACTGAATGATCTGACAAGGCATTACAGTTGTACTACAATGGAAGAAAAATGGTTTTGCTAGGAGTCATAGTTAGACCTTGGTATAAAGGCAGTATTAGTGATGGACAAGAACTGTTGCTAGACAACTACTCTTGTAGATATTCAGAAATGACAGCCAGTAAAATCACTGCAGAAATAAATATGTAAGAGTTAAACCTGATCAAGTGCCTGCTTCCATTCATTTCTAAAGGATTCTTCCTTCTGGAAAGAAGATTCAACAATAATACCTAAGACCAGTAAAAATACATTCTAGTCAGATTTTTAAACCTTAGTGAGAGTACTCAATCACATTCCATAAATACCTAAAGAACATATCTGTCCTAGTTAAACATTAGCCATTAAACAATCAACCATGTCTTTTTAACTGTAGAAAATTTTCTGTCAATTGCAAATAGGAAGCTTTTAAAACTTTGAGTTGTGGCATTTATCCCAGTGCACACTGTTTGCCAGTAGAAAATGCAAAACCCGAATTGAACCAGAACTAAGCCAAATTGCATTGCCTTGCAGTTGCCATAGCTAGGAGCATGCACACAAGTTACTGATACAGCTCATCTGACAGTCATTGTGCCATGATGACTTCATTGTGTGTTGGAGTCTCTGGAGGCCTCAGTTCATTGAAGTTTCAATACTTCAGTGGGTAGGTATGATAAGCAAAGCAGAGCCAAAGAAGCACGCTGAGGTTTCTTTGTCAAGGGAGCACTTTGCAGGATTGCCACTCAAGATATGTGTATGCTGCACCCAGCGCAACTGGACCTTGGTATCTGTCAGTGTTACAGTTTATTAGTGTTAAATAATAAGAACTTATATGGGCTTTGCTAATCTCATCTCATGGTCCTTCTATTATCTATATTTAAACCTGTCATCCTGTCATCTAGAAGGACTAGTTTAGGTCACTTGGATTCACTTGTCCCCTTTATAAACTGGTGAGGAGAAATCTGCTAGTGCACCATGAAAGCTTAAACTTCTGGAAGGAATTTTTCTAAATGGTGTTGAAAGAAAGGGAATAAAGAATGGATGAGTATGAATGTACAAAGCAGTGCAGTCCCCAGCTTCCTTCTCCAAAATTCTTGTTAGGCTCATATGCACAATATTCCCCTGTGACAGTCGGGTTGTCTCGCCATGGTCTACTAGAGACTTTTGCTTTCTGTAGCTTCTAAAATATAAGAATATATCAATAATAAAACATTACCTTGTTTTTAAATACAGTAAAATAATAAAATGAAAGAAAAAAATTCATGCCTTCTGGCATCTGGAAGGGAGGACTGCTTTCCTACAATGTTCTAAACCTGTAAGTACCAGTTGGATTAGAGATGCTGCTGTGTGTTCAGAAAATGGCACTGATTTCAGTGGTTGGCTCTGCAGGCAGTTATCTGATCTGTACAGGTCACAGAGTATCCACTAAGGGATTCCCTGCAGAGGAGCGGAGAGAATACAGATAAACTTTCCAAAGGTAATTTGGCTATATCTCGTGTCAGCCAGAGCGTGATGGAGGTGGATATAATCTGGAAGATTTTGTAAGAGGAGACATCCATGCTAAGTATATAATTTAAAATGTAACATTTTATGCTCGCTAATTTTAGTTGCCAAGTTACTAAGATGCGTCTGAGAGACATATAGCATTAATTATTAATAATTGTTGTTGTTGATAAAAATAACCCTATCATTAAGACTCTGGGAGTATTTCCAACATCAACAAATTTTCAATTTGACTTATTAACTGATATAAACATTTTTATTTTATTTTTCCCTTCAGCTGGAACCTCAACTTATTTCATACTTGCCCCACCCATAGTAAAAATCTTGAATAAATCTGTCAGACTTGCATTCTTTTCTCAATGCCAGCACATTGAGATCTGCCAGCTCTCCTGTAGAAACACCAACAGATGACACCTTCAGCTGTACTAAAACTCTTCTCCCTCCAATTCTGAACATTTTAACCTTAGAAATGTTGATTGGTACACAGAAGCAGTGGATGTTATGAAGAAGGCAGGACATGTAACTGTCAGATAAAATGGAGCAGAAAAGATGCTCTGTTTCCACTGAACAGTGAGGGTAGTGTCACCTACAGGGAAAAGCTGTACTAGAAGCAGCAGTGCTGTGAAGGGGACAAATTTTGTTCGTATTGATTACAGTCACACATGAGTGAAACTAGAGAATTAATTTATTTTTTGTATTAGCAGAAGCTTCCAACTGGTCTGTATCACCCACCAAGCACTCCACATGTTGATCAGATTAGAGTGGTTAAATATTTAGACCTCAAAATCTGGTGTACCGGTGAAACACACAGCAGAGACAAAAGGTCACAACTTCTACTCTGTAAAGTAGAGCACTAATAATAGTACAAATAACAGTATTATGTTGAAGGCAAATTGGAAATTCAGGACCTTCTCCGTTTTCAAGTAGAGAAGACAGTTTACAGGATGTAAGCTTTAACTTCTGATCATATAGGATATTTTAGCATTTGAATTTCATAGTGAACTATTTTCTGATGATGGCAGGACGCCGGAACTTTTAAGAAAGAGAGGCAGCCTTTAACTACAGTACTCAAATCTTTAGTGGCTATGGCCAACTGGCCATATTTTGTTTCAAGGTCATTTCTTACTGAGGAGCGTACCATGTTCATGGACCATTAGAGGGTTTGCCCATCACTCCAACCTGGAATCTGACAGAAACAACTTCCTTGAGAATTTACAAGGTAGAAGTTATGAGTAAAAAGTTGGAAGGCCATGTGTGTGGTCATCATGAGTTGAACACATTTTTCACTTTCCCTAAGACACTCCCTGATCTTAGATGTTCACTGATTTTTGTGCACTCCACATGAATGTGAGTAACTCTGTGCCAGATAAAAATGCACCTCTTCCCAATGAAGTACTATTTTTTTTTCTGCAGATAGTGTGTTGGTATATATTGTTTTAGATGGGAACTGCTTGCATCCCGTATACATTAAATTTTTAATGCAAGACTTAGAGCCAGTGGTTAATCATGTGGTTAGCGATGTGGTTAATGATTTAAAATAACTGAAGGGATTCTATTTCTTTTAAAAGGCTACTAATGCATTATTTAATAAGTCACAATTTGTATATAATAAAATGTCTAGGCTAAGTCAATGATAATTATGTTACTTAGGAAAAATTTGAAGTCACACACACTGAAAACAATACAGAAGCATTTGCTTTCCATCTGAAGCTGTGGAGTAGACATCTATGCTTCTTTGAGCTTTATGGGACACACTGCATTTTGCTTAATACTTTTATGGTTATTTACCTTTCAAAATAACAATGTCAAAACAGAACTCAAAGCACTTCAGAGAAAGAATGCTTACATATGTTAATGATTTGTAATCAGAAAGAGTAAAATACTAAAAACTAACATAATATGTTACTAGGAATACAGTTATTCTGTCTTTAATTGTATACAGTGCCTTCCAGGCCATAGAGAGTTTGAGTGGAGAACAACAGACCAACATGCTCAGTAGACAAGACAGCCACCCAGTTCTTCTCCTCTTGACCAACAACTCTTGCTCCAAGGGAAAATCCTTCTTGTGAAAACAGAGCTGTGGTACTGCTGGCTTTGTGGAGAAGAGGGTCACAGTAAAATTATTTCACTTCCTAGTCACTGTGAAAAATACAGGTAACTGTTGAGTGTGGTGAATTCAGGGAGTACTACACAGGGCTTCTCCATTTTCAAATAACAGGACAGCTTGCAGGATACCAGCTTTATCTTTCTGATCATACAGGTTTTCTTCAGTATTTGTATTTCACTGGAGAACAGTTTTCCAATGGTGATAAGACACTGAAACTCATAAGAAAGAGAGGCAGCATCTAACTACAGTATTCAAGTCTTTAGTGGCTCTGGCTAGCTGGGCAAGTTTTGTTTCCAGATCACTTCTTATAGAGGAGCCCATCACATTCCTGGACTGTCAGAGGGTTTATCCATTTCTCTAACCTGGACTCTGACAGAAACAAGTTCCTCAAGGATTTACATGTTAGAAGAAGGAAAGTTTGTCCTCTGTTTTTTTCCAACGCCCTCATCTGCCTCTGTTTAATTTTCTGAGAGGCAGAGATCTTCCTGCTTGCTTTGTCCCTCTACTTGTCTTGTCCACTTTTTCACTCGACTGTCAAGCTTCCCAACAGATAATCTCTTTAGAGTAATGGCTTTCCTCTCTTCTGTTGTTGCCTTCAAATTATCAAATTCCCTTTCTCAGCAAGGATAAGCTGAACATTTCAAGCTCAGTTATAACAACTGAATACAGTAGCTCTGCCTCATAGACAGAAAAATGAGAAATAAAGGAAAGTGTGATTATGAGATGTGATAGCTCAGTAAGACTCTTATCATGTGCCAGTGGGACATACATTGTGTGAAAGCAGTTCTCCATTGCTGTGCTTCTCAAAAAGAAATGTTTTATTCTTCTTTCTACTATGGAGCTATAGTTTAAAAGACAGTGGAGAGCAGAGATTATATTACTATATATTTATTATAGAATTATAAGGTGCAATGATGTTGTATATAGTATATTTTGCATATTGTGGAATCAACTGAAGAGGCTGCTACTCAAAGTTCAGTTGGGGGCTTATATCCTAAGCCAGACAACAACCTAATGCATCCTTGACGCTCTGACAGCCCCATGGCACAGAGTAGGACTGAGAAACTGCCTCATGCACAGGTACAAAATAGCCCAAAGATCTAAGAGCCTGGTCTGAAGTCCCCGCACAAAACCATCAATTCTGTCATGCAATTGTCCTGTTCCTGTGTGGCTTTAAGCTATTATAGGAAATCACACTATGTAGCTTCTTTTTTTTTTTAATTTAGCAGGCTGAATGTCACTATCTCCCTTGCTGTACTTGCGTCTTGAGATACTCTGTTCTAAAGTAGGCCAGGCATTTTTTGCTTAATTTATGGCTAATATTACCTTTTAGAAATCAAATCTGCCTTCATAAAATTGTGGAGTAGGTTTTTTATCTGTTAAAAGAATGAAACATTTTAAACAGAGAAAATTGAACTCAGTAAATAAATAAACAGATTATTACACACCCACTTTCCTGACTGATCTTAGTCCTCTTTTTTTATCTCTATACTGTCAGAGACTGAGAACACTAGACTGATGCTCAGAACATCATGCCACTTCCCTGTATCTATGTTTACTAAAATCTGCCTTTTAAAATCCATGTTAAACTATGGGCTGGTTAAACAGGGCTGGGTGTTAGCTTGTGCCTGCAGCCAGTAAACCTTTGCAAAGTGGCAGGAAAAGTGTAACAGCAGAACTGCTTGAAAACCACAATCAGCACGAGTGACCAAGTAAAGCGAAAAACAGTGAAAATCAATCCTGAAGTCTAATAAGACTCCTTTGCATTCCTTTCAAAATGCAATCAGGCCCCAAATTCTCTGCTGCCTGTTTAAGCAGTTAGTTTACTATTGCTTTGTATCAAGGCTCAGCACAAAGTAGCTTGAATAGACTAGCAGTTAAATCCTTCTTCATTTCTTCTGGTTTCTTGTTAGAGTAATAGAATGGGTGCTGTTCTTTTGGGTTTTGTAATTCCAAATATGGGATTCATTCCCTCCCAACTCCCATTTAGGGGCAAATTTTCCAAACAGTGCTTTCTAAGCTACACAATGTCCCCAGATTACAATGGGGGCTGTGCAGCATGAAATCTGGCAGAGCTTTGAAACTAAGTTTAAAACCCTGCAGTGCTTTGGAAATTGTGGCTATTTAGTCAGCAATATGTTGGAACCAGACTGGAGAAAGGCCCTGGAATTTCACAAGTATTGCTGGGACAGGACTAAGGTGTTGCACGTAGAACCTATTCAATGAACACCGTTTTGCATTGACTAAGCCTCACAAAACAACAGCATGCCATATATTTGATATACTTTAAGATAATGTAATGAAAAACTAGTTATGCCATATCATAAAAAATTTCTATTTGCCTTATATTAACTTGTTTCCTTGATGGATGCCTTTGTTTGCTGTGCAAATAGCAATCCCCATCTTTTTTCTTTTTTTTTTTCTGTTTGAGCCATCTTTTCTTATGGGACAGTTTTCAATATATCAACTCAGTATAAGTTGAAGAGTGGATTTGAAATTAAAAAAGATCTAATCATTTACTACACAGCTGTAGTAAGCAGGTTATTTAATGAACTGCAGTTGATAGATTATAGTGCCTGCAACTGAATTGAACCCTAATTCTGAACTGAATTCTTGCCCCGCCAAAGCTTGGGAACCTGTGAGACAATTCCCTTTTAGAGAGGCCTTTTTTTTGCAATGTTTGTGGCGTGGTAAAAGGCTAAAGTAACCATTATCATACCGTTGTATGAACCAATTAATTTTTAAATCATTTTTCCTGAACAGTAATTCATGGTGCACATACTTAACACCCTTATGGAAAAGTCTTGTGTATTACTTGCAAAAGGATAAGTGCTTTGTATTTCCATTATTCTTAATATATATATATATATATATATATATATATATATTATATCTTTGTTTTGTATTTTTGGGAAATATTCAGTATATTACTTGAAAATATACAATTCCAGAGAAGTTTGGAATAAATTCTAAACAACTTCATTCGTGTGTGTATGGGTATGAGTGCGCATGTCTGCATGAGCGTGTTCCTGATAAGTCTAGGATTTCCTAAATAGGAATCTGTCCCATATAAATTTTTTAAAGTACACAACTTCCTTTGATTATGATGGGATCTACAAATATATATGAGAGTAGAATACACTTCGTTAGTGATTACATCTACCAGGCTCAGAACCCTGGAGTCAACATGCAACATCTTATTAATGCATTTTCAATATGACCAAAGATGAAACAAAGGCAATGTGCTAGAAAGAAATTCACAAAAATATCTGAACATAAGGGCATGGGGGAACCCGCAATATATGCTGATCAATCAAAAGGTAATATGCCTTTTTTGTTGGGGGTTTTTTTGTGCCTTTTTTTTTTTTTTTAGATATGTTTGAAAATTGTTAAAATGGAGATATTCTTTGAAAATAAAAAAAAAAACAATCAAACATTTTGGTTTAATATTGCAGTAATCTAATCCATATCAATGCATAGCATATTTTGTATTTTCCTGTAATCTCATTAGAGGTAAGTTAATATCAAATGAATTGAAGAATTCAATTAATAATAAGCCTTCCTTAATTCAGAAATATTTCAGAGTTCAAACAATGTATAGCCTTTTCATGAGGTGGCAGTGGGAGGTGAAGTCTTTACTGTAACAGTACCTTGGATATTTTTCTATATATTTGGTATCTAGTTCTATGCATCATGTGATTTCCTGTATCATTTGTCTCACATTCATGGAATTTTAGTTTTTGTTAGAATTATCAGCAGTTTTTATGGCAGTAAGAAGCTGTGAATGTGTTACAGGTTCATGAGCAAGCAGCTTGAATTGGATCTTATTTTGTGTAATGATACAGTTGCTTTTCAGTGAGCTGAGAATCGAGTTGTGTCTTATGTTAAGTAGTCATGACATTATATCTAGATGAATTTATTACTCTTTCTATTAAGTTTTTCTGTGAGCAATCACAATACTGACAAGGCTTCCGTGTTCACATTTTTAAGCAGCTAGTGGGGTTGATTTGCCTACAGCCCCCTGAGGGACAGTGGGTGTTCCAAGCGTTTTACAAAAAGAAGTGACAGGTTGGACTCTTTTAAGCGACTGTGCCATTTTTTTTATGCCTCTAGATTCCTTCATCTCAGCAGGAGAAACATTAGTATAGATTTGCAGTGTAATAATAAAAAACTGATTTAACTTTGCAGCTCTTCTGTTACTGATCTTGCCATGTATAAGCACAAGTTCATGTAATACAGAATCAGGACTTCAGCTGATTTTCAGTGCCTTCTCTACCTTTAGGGTAGAAAGAATTGATTAATTTCTTAATCTCACTAGAGATTTTAGGATGATAGTTAGCATTTAACCAGGGATTTTTGTTAATAAGACAGCACTAATAACTTACCCTTTTCTTGAAGATACTAATACGCAAGCACACTAGTCATCAACTCCACTTACATTGTGGCAGCTTAACTTAGAGCAGTTGAAGATATTACAGATGTATAGACGATTGGCTTTAAAATTGTTTGTATTTTAAGCACATTTCCATGAGGTATATCCTCAATGATAAGTGTGAAATATCATTCAAAATGCAGTAGTCTAGTTTTAATAAAGTCAGTGAGAATTCTGTGCCAAGTCTAGTAGATTCATGGCTTTGCCCTTTGTGGAAGGACTGAAGCACTTGAAATTACTGACATATATTCAGAAATTAAATCCAGATACTTTTAATGAAAAATTTTTAAAATACCTATTTTTTTGATCTCAAGATTTCCACGATACAGTTTCAGACTTGCTGCAAAATGTGCCCTCTGTAAAGTGGGACCGTTCAACATTTTGTTTGCCTCCAAACCCATGTATGATACAGAAACCAGATATCCCCACAAGTACCAGTTCTGAAAGGCCTAATCTGTTCTGTGTTCTGAGAGCATATCTAAGCTACAGTGACAATCTCCTAACAAAAAATACCTAACACTGCATTTTTTCCCTCTGGGAGCTAGGCTGTGGGTAGAGAAGAGATAAACTCGTACGTTCCCACTGTCAAGTTTTGTACTACAGATATTCAGGTTAAAATGTGGTTAGGAGGCTTCTGCTTTTCTGAAACCAGTGGAAGGTGAAACTCAGGACTTAATTCATACAAAGAAGCATCTGTGGAATTCAAATGCTGTCTTGATATAATTTAAATTTAAAACTCTTTTCCACTTCTGATCCTGTGTGAAACCAAACTGTCTGTCAGTAACACCTTCTTAAACAAAGATTATAACCTATCAAGCATTTATACATGAAAGTGTTGATATTAGTTATCTTTCCATAACAGGATTGTGCCAATGATTGTAACAGTGTGTAATCATATGTTTAGAGAATTTTCAAGCTTACCTAAATGCACATCAGCTACACTCCTTCAGCAGCAGTTAGGCTGGTCCTTGGTCAAAGATTTGTACACAACAGATAGTGGGAATGCTCCCAGTGATGGAATGGTGCATCCAAGGATGCCTTGGGACTGATGCACAGCACTATTCCCTGGCACATGGAGGAACTAACCGTAGGTGCCCTGTTTTTCATACCAACCAGTCTGTGTGCTTATCAGTGTTATTTTCTAATGCTGGTGTCCATACACATATTGTAACAAAATATGAGTACTGAAATGGTACATTTAACAAATATATCAGATTTGTTTGGATTCTTAACCACAGTGTCAATTGTCATTTAAATGAAAAAGAATTCAGGATAAAGCTGTCCAGATTCAGATTCTTTCTAAATTTTTGTCATTGTACTCTTTCTCTTGTGACGTACTTATTATATACTGTGAGATGAAGAAATAGAAAATGTGAACTTTCACAGTTGCATACTAAGCCAGAGTCTTTACAGATTTCCAATCACTTAAACTGTTCAGAAGTATCATTTATTTCACAGAAAGATAAAACTTGGCTATAGACTGTACAATTAAGCATATGAAAGCTATTAGCCTTATTTAGCCTCATTTTCATAGATCACATAGCATGAAAGGCAACATTTTTTCATTTTTGTATGGTCTCACACTCATTCCAGGGTTGTGGGCAAGATTATAACAGATTTTGAAAAGTTTGTGATGGATTTATTACATTTAATGAGCATGCAATATGTGGCTCCTCAGCCTTGGCTGACATTTTGAAATTAGACTTCCAGCAGTGAAATCTTGTCAGGGATGGGTTTTAGATTACTCAAGCTTTCATGATTAGAGCTTTCCGTACATAATGTCAAGTACAATCGTCTGTTAAAGGCTAAATGAGCATACCATTGTTAATGCAGTAGCAGCACAGAGAATAGACTCTAGAGAGTTTAAATTTTTGCTGACTTGAAACAACTTTAATATAAACTTTATTCATAGTTCTATTCTTGAATGTATGTGGAGACATAGAGGAGAAAGATCTTTGTAGAGCTTTAAAAAGTGTATTTTAAACTTTTTACAGTATATATGAGAAAAAGTTATTTAACTGAGTTATTAAGAAAACAATTTTTTTTTTTTTTATTTCTGTCAGGTTATTCTCCATATATAAATGAACCTTTTATGTGGCAGATATATTTATATATAAATGAACTCTAACTACTATACTCTTTATAAAAATATGACTTTTTAACACTTTTGTCTTGCACAGCGACATTGAAGACATTACCAGATAAATAAAATGCCATGTGCATGATATGTTTTTCTCATGTTATGTGTATTAATTCGTACTGAGTTCATTCAATGGCTGCCTAAAATCCCATCTCTTTTAGATGGATAAAGCAGTGTTTGAGCCAGCTATGTTATCTCAGGCCCAGATCCACTGCAAGAATTTAGGTGTTAACTCAGTAATATGGAAGTTTTTAGTCAAAAAGCCATAAAAGGTAATGCCATCTGTGTCCTGACATAAGACAGCTAGAATCCACTGTTCAAAATGTATAAAGAGTTGTCAGTCTTGAAAAAAATGTGTGCGCAGATATCAGTGTGCTGAGTCAACAATGCCTAGACTGGGAAATGAGAAGGCATTGAGGAGTGATTTGCAGCTCACCACGGCAAGTTTAGCATTTCTACCTACTCTAAAATCATAATTAGAGAAACCTCTTCAGCTTAAGGTCAGTCCTCCCCCTTTGCGAAGGGAGCAAGACACACGTTCATTTCTGTCCTTGGCTTTCATCTTGCCTTACCATGGCTGTGTGCAAGATTTGAGTTCTAATAAAAAAAAACATGCTATTTAACCTAAAAGATTGGTTGGTCTTTAACTGTTAAAACTCCATCAACCCACCACCAATTAATTTTAATTTGTTTTCTTTCTTTTTTAATTGATTCATTCCTCAGTACAAAATAACCTAATTGATGGTTTAAGTATTTTGGTAGTTTAATGTTTCTTATTTTGAAAGCAAATATCCTCATAATCTATCTATCAATGGGAGACCATTATCCTGTGACAACATGTTAATCCACTGAAATCTTCTCTTAATTGCCTCGACTCTAACTGTGTGTTTGATTTCACCAACTACTACCAACCAATGTAAATATTTTTTTCTGTTTCCTGCACCATTTGGTGACAACATATTTCCAGCAATAGACATTTTCTACTTTTGTATACGATCACTGTTCTTTATAATGGAGAATTTTTAGTGCTAACAGTGCCCCATGAGGAAAGACCACAAGGCATTGAGCCAAGTAGATTATTGGAATAAGCAGGCCAACTTCCTGTGACTTTGCCAGCATCAGGCCAATTTATAGTAGTGTCAGATTTGGTTTACATCATTTCATCTGACAAATAACATCCTGTCAGTCTACGTATTTTGCTTTAGATTTAACAAGTTGAGATTAATAACTGACTGTAGCTCATATTCTGTGGGGGTTTGTTTGTTTGTTTGTTTGTTTGTTAAATGGTGCAGTCCTCTAACATCAAGCTGCAGAGATAAAATGGCCAGAAGGGTATTTCAAGCAGCCCTTGGAGGATCTTCAATATGATCTTTTCAGCCCATTGTATTAATAGACCAATCTCAGTGTATTAATCAGGCCAACCTCAAAGCCAAAAACTGGACTAGCTGAGACTATAGCAATAAAAAAGGGAGACATCATTCTGCATTCCTTCTTTGCCCCTGTCCTGGAGTGACCAAGGGCTCAAGGTGGGTCCCATAGCAGCCCTGTTTAGAATACATGAATTCATAGCATTTTCCAGCAACAACCATGTGTAGACCAACACCAAACGTATTACAGTGAAGAGATTTGTGTGTGTGTATTTATTGCATGGCACCTCCTGAACTGTGCTCTATACACTGTCACTGCATGTGAAGACCTACCCTGTGGAACATCTGAGATTTCCTAACTAGATGCATAATATAGTAAAGGCTACTAAATATTCACAGAAGTCTAGTGACCAGTGGAATTAAAACACAGTGCTGGAGTTTCAACTTGTATGAAAAAAACTAACTCCACTGTCTTCAAGACAGACACATAGGCTGAGGCGAGACTGGTCAGCGCTTCTTAAAGCAAGACAGAATCCTGAAAAAGAGAGAAAACACATAGTGGCTCCTGAAAGACTGTGGGGAAACAAAAAGTCTGTCATTACATAAGGGTGCAAAGGGCATGGGTCAGGGTAACACACTGGCCATAAGATTAAACCACCATTCATATTTTGAAAATATGGTGAAAAGGAGAGCAACAAAAGTGTGCAGGTACAAATAGCATGCAACTCATTAGTGTATCAGAGCGTCCCTATCATCTTATTTTGAGTTTGAGTTTTGAACAATTGAAAGTGTGTTTCAGGGTAATTAATTACTTTCTGCTGCCTCTGAGTACTGATGGAAACAGCAGAGTTAAAACCTTAGAGAAGACAATTAATCTATTTGGAAAATAAAGTCTTTAAAAAATAATTTAAAAAAAGGCAGTGATAATTTCAGATTCTGAACAGAAGGTCCTCAAAGCGTCAACATGGGTGGTTCTGGAGGAGAATTTATCCCTTCCTGGAAATTCGTATTAGCATGAAATTAATCAGAAATGAACAATGAACTCCAGCTCATTCCATCTCTCTTTCCTTGGCTGCATTCTCATATATCTGAGAAAAATTGTCTTTCCTACCTCCTTTGGAGAGAACTAACAAGTTCCCTGCCAAGGTGAGATAGCAAGGCTCGATCAGTAGCTCAGGTAGTCTCCAAGAAGTCACATAAGAATGAAACATTCACCCTCTTACAAGACCAGTTAACAACTAAAGTTGCACTAAAAATTTGTTTTAAATCATTAAGGTTAGTAAGAGAGAAGTAAAACTAGAAAATTGTCTTGTAGGTAGCACAATATTGTATCTCCTGGTTCGTATTTCTACATTGATTTCAAGTTTCCCTGCACTCAAAGTTGATCAGCAAAAATATCAATCATGGTTTTCTCTGAGGTTTCCAATATCTTCTCCAGGTATAAAAATAATGAAGATTAAAACATTCTGACATTTAAAGGGGGAAACTCTGAAAAGATCTGTTTCTCAAAATCAGAATTATTCAGTTACTGCCTGAATATTTTCCATAAATGTCAAGTTTTTTCTCAAATTATCTTGAAGATAAGTCTGAGCATAAACTGCTGAAGTTGTAGGAAAAATACTGCCTTTACTGCAAATCTCCCCAACTGTTTATGACTAAATCAGATCAATGGCAAAATGTTCTCTCCAGGACAGTCTCCAGTATCTTCTAGAAGTCTTAGAAGCATTCTTGAGTCTCCAGCAATTGACTGAGATTACACTTAGGCATTCATTTGAATTCATCCCTTCCAACATGTAGGCTAACACAATAATGGTGAGAAGTTATTAAATTTTACCCATCTAACTGAGAAAAATGGAAGGCCTGAACATGGCAAATTCACAACCAGATACAATAATATTTCAGCCTGGATTTGTGCAATGACAGTTTTCATTCTCAGTGCAGGCAGAAAGGCTTCTTTGTTTAATTCAGCGTTACAGTGGCAGGAGATACTTTCCTCTGCCATTCCATCAGACATAGTTAAAAGATGATGCAATGAGCAAGATTTCAGTACATCACTAGCTTCTCTCACTCTGCTTTTTCCCTACCTTCGCCCTTTGTCAATTCAAACAGGGGAAACTCATTTAGTGAGCTGCCCTGATGAGTGTAGACACACTATACACAACTCAGTGGAAATGCCTATTTTATGATCCAGAGATTTATTGCTAGTATATATCCTACTACCCTGCTGTAATAGAGTACCTTTTCAAACTTCATTCGAAAAATACCACTTTTCAGTCTTCCCCTTTGAAAAAGAACTCAGGTGTGAAATATTCACTGAAGACACATAGCTACAGACTATGGATAAGGGCATATCCCTGACAAAGGAGGAGCAGTTAGTCGGAGAGAACCTGCCCCATGGAGCCTCCAAGGAAGAGAAAACCTCCCCAAACCCAAAGGCAATAAGGTTGCCCATTCTGAAGCACTAGCTTTTTAAAGCTACTAGCTAAGTCTGCTAGTAAAAGAAATTTTGAAACTCCTTCGTGTTATGCCAGAATCATTAGTAGTGTCTTGGTTTAAGGGAGAAATGCATAGAATCTACTGATAGTCTATCAGCTACACTCAATTACACTCCATCAACTGCTGGCAAATTTTTTTACAGTCTCTCTCTTTCTCTCAATTTTCTCTTTGATCAATTGGCAAAGAGGCCTTACTGTAACAGAAGAGAGCTCCCATGCATGCTGAGTCTTGAAGAGGAAACTGCAGCAAGTCTCTCTGACCAAACATCAGGCACTGACAATTTCTTGAAACACTAAGATTCTTTTTAAAATCAAAATTATCTTATTTATAAATTATACAGCTTAGTGATGAGATCCCACTATCAGCTTATGTGTATTTCTTTCATATACCGAATTCATTCTTCCAAAAGTAGAGGATGACAGTTTATCTTCACACACTTACAGGCTAATGACAGGCACTCAGAGAGAGGCATCTGCCAAAATTGAGAATATTGAGTTCTCTCATACGTACAAATCCCTGCTTATGACAGTCTTTGTCCTTATCTTGACAATACTGTATAAGCTTTTTCATTTCAAGAATCAGACTTGCGGTTTTCCCTCTGTTTGCCCACGCATATTGTGCAAGTAATATTCCTTGTATTTCTGTGATAATGAAAATTCATAGAATCATAGAATCAACTGGGTTGGAAAAGACCTCTGAGATCACCAAGTCCAACCCTTGATCCAACACTGCCATGGTTACTAGACCGTGGGCACTAAGTGCCAGTCTCATCTTAAAAACCTCCAAGGACAGTGAATTCACCACCTCCCTGGACAGCCCATTCCAATGTCTGATTAATCTCTCCATAAAGAATTTCTTCCTAATATCTAACCTAAACCTTCTCTGGCACAGCTTAAGACCATGTTGTCTTGTCTTACTACTGGTTGCCTGGGAGAAGAGACCAACCCCCACCTGGCTACAGCCTCCTCTCAGGTAGTTGTAGAGAGTGATGAGGTCACCCCTGAGCCTCCTCTTCTCCAGGCTAAACAACCCCAGCTCCCTCAGCCTCTCCTCATAGGACTTGTGCTTGAGCCCCTTCACCAGCCTGGTTGCTCTTCTCTGGACCTGCTCCAGCACCTCAATATCCTTCCTGAACTGAGGGGCCCAGAACTGGACACAGCACTCCAGGTGTGGCCTCACTAGAGCAGGGGAAAGATCACTTTACTGGTCCTGCTGGCCACACAATTCCTGATGCAGGCCAGGATGCCATTGGCCTTCTTGGCTACCTGGGCACACTGCTGGCTCATGTTCAGCTTTCTGTCGATCCAAACTCCCAGGTCCCTTTCTGCCTGGCTGCTCTCCAGCCACTCTGTGTCCAGCCTGTAGCGCTGCAGGGGGTTGTTGTGGCCAAAGTGCAGGACCCATCACTTGGCCTTGTTGAAACTCATCCCATTGGAATCAGCCCAACTCTCCAGTCTGCCCAGGTCCCTCTGCAGAGCCCTCCTGCCTTCCAGCAGGTCGACACTCCCGCCAGCTTGGTGTCATCTGCAAACTTGCTAATGGTACACTCAATCCCCTCATCCAGATTATCAGTAATGATATTAAATAGAATTGGGCCCAACGCTCATCCCTGGGGGACACCACTGGTGACCAGCCACGAGCTGGATGCAGCCCCGTTCACCAGCACTCTCTGGGCCCGACCCTCGAGCCAGTTCCTAACCCAGCACAGAGTGCCCCTGTCCAAGTCGTGGGTTGCCAGCTTTTCCAGGAGTGTGCTGTGGGAGATGATGTCAAATGTTTTACTGAAGTCCAGATAGACTCATCCACAGCCTTCCCCTCATCCACCAGACAGGTCACCTGATCATAAAAGGAGATCAGGTTGGTCAGACAGGACCTGCCCTTCCTAAACCCGTGCTGGCTGGCTCTGATCCCTTGTCCATCCTGTAGGTGCTGTGTGATTGCACTCAGGATGATCTGCTCCATAACCTTGCCAGGCACTGAGGTCAGGCTGACAGGTCTGTAGTTCCCTGGATCCTCCTTCCAGCCCTTTCTGTGGATTGGAGTGACATTCACCAAGTTCCAATCATCTGGGACCTCCCCAGTGAGCCAGGACTGTTGGTAAATGATGGAGAGTGGCTTGGCAAGCTCTTTCACCAGCTTCCTCATCACCCTAGGATGGACAAAACAAACAAAAAAACCCAAAACAAAACCAAAAACCGCAACCACACATCTACCTCACAATCCACCAGAGAGGGCTGGGAGGGTGGCTGTGCCCTTCCTGCTCACCCTGTTTATGCAAACTGCTGTGCCACATCCCTGTTTGCCCATTCCTGTTTGCTGTGCTCCGGGTCGCCTCACTCCCTGTAGCAGTTTAAATGTCCCGGAGGTGATCTCAGTTCCATCCCCTGGTCAGCTGTTTAGGCATCTCAGGGCAGCTGGGTTACACGTAAGCTAAAACTGATAAACTGAATGCTTAAAATATGGTCTTTTGGGAATGGTGGTATAGAAAGATTTTCCATGTTGGTCTTGCTAGCTCAGGTTTCATCTGGTGAGAGAAAAGTAAACGACACAGCTCACCGTTCATAGGTTAAGTAGTGAATGTGGGTCCTCCTGGCAGAGAAGGGAGGGGAAGATGTGGGAGCAGCAATATTTGTGTTCTATACACTTGAAAAAGACATAATCAGTTAATACTTTAATGACTTTATCATAGCTGCCTCTGAAGTTTTATTATGTGAAGTACTTCTTAGATTAATCAGTTGAATGGTAGGAGGACTGGCCTTACAACACAAAAGCCAAAATTTATAAGACCTGTGAAATAGTATTTATCTTTCTTGTAGAAGTAACTCTGAACACTATTTCCCCACCTTTAGGTTTAAAAATTAAAAAGGAGAGTCTTCTGTCTGTCTCCATTTGCTTAGCTGGGTTGCTAGGTATAGAGCATGATATAATGTATTAATTTCTTCACTTTTCCTTTGCCCATTTATCTTACAGCATCTGAGTTACATCATTTCCTAAAGATCTCATTAAAAAGTGTTGTGTACACTTTCTTATATTAAAAAGACTATTCTGATCAAAAAGCAAACTTACTAACTTTAACTTTTTCAAGAAATAAGCTTTAAATTTATTGCATAAACTCAAAAAGATCTTTATGCATTTCATTATAATTCTGTATGACTAAAGAGTCCCAAAAGGATTTCTTTGGGAAAAAAAATAAAAACTGATTCTTGCATTTGTGTAGATTTATCAATTAACCTGTACAACTATAATAAAGAGAAACTTAATCTCAGAACAGTATAATTAATTTATTGGGCAAAAGTCCATTTATCTGTGCATTTTTCCTAATATCCTATGCAAATTGTCCAAGTGTGAGGCAATGTCATGGCACCATTACGCTTTCTTCCTATTTTTTATCAAGGTAAGCACATCCTATATATTAGCATTTAAGCCACAAGGCAGGCCAATACTTAGGAAGCAACCAAAACTAGGTGAAAAGAAGCAGCCTAAATTCCTACCTAAATTTTTACCTGGGTTGCAAGGTTATCATAATAACTGAAACAAGTTCTAACATGGCATGATGTCAGCATGATTCAGTGAGAATGCAGGAGAGAAACTTTTGCATTTCAGGTGTAAGTGGGGAAGACAATGTGGAGTAAAATGGGTGGACCATTAAAACAGAAAGAGTACCAACACACTGACTAGCTGACTTGGCACTGAGTGCAAAGATGTATTATCCATCATTCATGAAACTTGGTTTGTGGAGAAAATAACACAGAGAACAAGTAGCACCTAGCAGCAGAATTTGCAAACCTTAGCTTTTTTTGGACAAATATCAGAGTGACAGGATATTGTCCTTCTTTAATGATTACAGGACTGGATTGCTTATGATCATGTCCTCTGGGTGTTAAAATATAGTTTTGCTGTATAGGACATAAAGAACAAATCCATCTTCCCAGAATGAAGATTTAGACAAGTATCCAAATACACCCTTTCTTTTCTGTTTTCCTCACTGATTAGGAACCTGAGATTTCCATGAGGAATTCAGAGGTTGTGTTTTCATGACAGAGAAGTATGCCTGGAGCAAATGGGGCTGAAAGGATAATAGAGGATAAAAGGAGAGTGGCAATACTGAAGAATCTATTAGGAGAAGACCAATAGCTGAACAGAAACAAAGGAAGGATAGAACATTAAAAGTTAAATAAAACTTAGAGAGATTAAAGGAAAGGTAATTAAAAATACAGCAAAAAGCACAAATTCAATTTTAAAAAGTCAATATTGATGTAAAAGGCACATAGAATTATATTTGAGCTTTAAGTCATTATTAAACCCCTGAGAAGATACAAGTATCAGAAGTGTCCAAAGCCAGACATCAATTTTTATTGTCCTCAAGGCAAGCCTGTATTTTGCTTTATGCAGTGGAGAATAGAGAATATAAAATTCTAGACATAGGAGACACAAATATTGGGTGAAGCAGCAGTGAAACTGTATTTGCCTAACATTCCCAATAATAATTACAGTAATAGCCAAGTGACTTTGATTAGTGTGCCTTTAAGTGTTGAGTAAGCCATCTTGCCCCTCATTTGTAACAAAGGGGATATGTTTTCTGTTATGAAAAGCAAACTTTTTCATTAACAGACAGTAATGTAATTTGAAATGTGAAGTTGCTTGACCAGCAAAACTAACTGACTTAGAAAAAGAAGAAACAATGTTCCTGTTTGCCTTGTGTAACAGCCATCTGACACAACTGTGGTCCATGATTGCTATGGACAAACGGGTTTGAAGCAAACACAAAGTGACACCCACAGCCCTAGGAAAAAGGGGGATTTAGGTGTGTAATTCAGGAGGGATTTTCTGAACTGAAGACAAATTATTAAAGCTGCTTAGGCATTTAGAGGTGCACAGAGCTGCATCAGTGAGAAGTTCATCCTATAAATACAACCTTGGTCTTCTCATCATGACTTGCTTGTCCTCTTGCTTTTTTGTGACTTGCTGCTGACACTGATCATTCATTTCAAATATGGACAACAGCTTTCAAACTAGGAGAATACTGCAGAATTTAGGACCATTTTACATGCAACAGCTTACATAAGGTTTTACTCATTGTTCTTCAGTTTTTTGTTTGACATCATCTTACCCATCACTTTGCACCTAGAATGACTCTATTAGTGTTGAATCATCACCTGTAGAAACAATGTCTGGTTTTGAATATTGATTCTTCTGTAATTGTCCATGGAATGCAAATGCCCATACATTACCCAAAGCCTTTTCCTAGTAGATGATCTAATTTTTCCTGCTTTCATATAAGTTTTTTGTTCTATCTAAAGTGAAGTAAGGGAATAATTGATCCCTGATATTTTAATAGGAAAGGTGAAAGTACTTTTGAATAATATTCCAGTTTAATTGCTCTGTACTAGTACTTTAATACATTTTGCATAGCGTCAGCAGTTGTGAACCATAATAAACTGAAAGAATTTGGACTGTGAGCTTTGCTGTATTCCCAACCACTATTTAATTCTGTAGTAATCTCACACAACTGTGCAGGGGTGTCAAAAGGTCTTGTTAAACTGCAGGGATCTGCCAGATACATTGTGGACATCCAAAACATTTTAGTTGAAAGTACTATACTGTGAAAAAATTTGACACAGAGTTATTTGGAAGACTTAAAAAAAGGGCTTGACTCCTTATTGTCAAAGATTCAACATAATCATTTATTCCTGAGCAAAGAGGGTCTAAGTGCCACAAAACCAGTGACAGTTTTTTCTCAGGCAAACCTGACCGTTAGTCTGAGAAAAAGGACAAAGCAAGCTGTCTCTTTTTGTAACATTTTCCATGAAGATATTAGTGATAATTAATAAATATATTTAGTTTGATTTTTAAATTAAAATTTCCTGAAATCCTCTGAGTCAATAAAAGTTTATGTAGTTCTCATAATTCAGCATCTGGGACTGTATTTGTCCTGCCATGCCTGTGGAGGGAATTATTATTTTTTTCTGCTTCACAAATGCAGGGAGTGAGAGGGGCTATTGGTAATAGTTCATACAATAGGTACACAGATATTTTTGAGAAAAAAATAAATCATAAAAAACCTTCTGAAAATTTTTAATTCTAAATCAAGCTTTGAGACAGTAAGGGAAGTATTAATCAAATGTTTTCAGAAAGAGAAAGTAGATCCATGTTTTGTTAGAAGGATTTCAGAGACTGCGGCTTTGTCTGTACATCTATAATTAACTAAATGGGCCAGGAAATGTTCTCTGGCCCTGAGGGCAATATGTACAAGCTCTTGCCTTCCAGAAGAAGCAGGTTGCAACCCTACAGCTTTTTGGCCTGTGCTGTCCAGTGGAGTGTGATAAGTGTTGTACAGAGCAGTGCTGCTTGGCACAGACCATGGCAATGATCATGCTAGCATTCCAGCAGTATGGATAGTCGCCTATCAGGTGTTTGAATCCATAGCCTATCCCTTCTTAGTTTGCTAGTATAGACATGGTCTGCATTTTGAAAATATTGACTTAGTTTGAATGCATGTGATGAGGTCTTGAAACTGTAATCAAGCTGACACATGTCTCAAAGTCACTGCTATAGGAATTTTAATATATTCTTCTTAGGAGAAAAACAAAAGAAACAAAAGAAAACAAATAAACCCCCAAACAAAACAACAAACCCCAAAACTAAATCTAAAATAACAGCACTAAAACACTGCACAGCCCTTGTCAAAGAGATGTCTAGAATCTGATAAGGTATATTTTTTGTTTGCTTGCTTCCATTGCCTTATTATCTTAGTGTCTGAACTCAGAACAAGCTACCACGTAGATTATTGTTCTTGGTGCACTGACTTTGCTTGTGTCCTGGTGTCACTCAAATTTTGGAAGAGATCTCTTCTTAAAGTACAATATGGATTAGACAGTGCTACCTCTCCCAAATTTGGCTATCAGTTGTGTGCAAATCAATTCAGCCCTTCCAATACAATAGAAAGCTTGTTAAATGCTGACTTCACTAATACTTCCCTCCTCAGCAGAATTTGGCAAGTGTAGTCCATTAGTTATTATTTTCTATATTTTTCTCTATATAATTATTTCTCTAATTTGCTGAAATTACCTGTCAGATCCCAATATTTTTTCCAAGACAAGGTCAATGTAGACTTGAAAATCTTTCTTTAAAGCCTTTTCTTTTTGTGTTGGTAGCTGCCTAATTTAAGCAGTGAATAGTTGCCATTGCTATGAGTGCTTTTGCCTTTGTGTTCAGTACTAAAGAAAAATCAGTCAAAATCTTGAAGTCTAATGTAGAATATCATGCAAGAATTTTAAACCTGAAAATTCCACTGAGTGCTAATGTTTTTTTCAATGTTAAAATGCAAAGGGGACAAAATTGGCTGCTAATGTCTCCTTTTCCACTTCAGGTTTTTAGTCAATTTCTGTAAAGAGTTTTCACATTACCATAACTCTTGCCTGGTCTTCTTCCAACTACTTGGTGTTTGACTATGGTATACTGATCACAAGAAACTGTGTCCAACACTGCTGTTATAGAATGACTGTGTAAAGAGATAATGTTAAAATGGTTCTTTTATTTTGTATTTTTCTTTGACTTTTACAAGTAATTTATGTGACTCTGTGAATGTAAGAATTAAAAATAGTTTATTAAAGTTTCTCCATTTATTCATCATAACCAGGTATTGTCTTAAATTAGGAACAGACTTGGTAGTAAAGGATTGTCAAAAAATATCTTAATTTCCATTTTGTTCATGTCATGCTTATGAATTTCTCAATTTGTAATCCCATTCAGAGAGATATCCATTTTTTGTACCTCAAATCCACATTTATCAATCTACCATATTTGTTAACATCTCTACTGTAAATGTACACATTCTAGTCATATATTTGGATATTTAGAACTCCACGTGAAACCATCTCTGAGCTACAACCAGTTCTGCTTAAGCAGAGTGGAAAGACACTGACAATCTGAATGATTGTTGAAGGGGTGCTCAGGTGCTGAAAGTCCATGACCAAAACCCATTAGATGTACAGCATCCCGACAAGGGTTTTGATGCAGATGTATGATAAAACAGATTCTTTAGCTAGATGGATTTGCCAGGAGCCTTCACTAACATCTGAGGTAACACTTTGGTCACTGACATTCAATTTAATGCCCAGTGAGCTACAGACAGCACATGTTCTTGTCTGTGTGTCCTTACAAATGCACAACTTACATGATAGGCTTCAGTTAATTCTTCACAGTTGTGACTTTCTCTTTTCCTCAATATTGCCCGATAAAATTCCTCTTTTGCTGCTAACATGTAAACGGTGTTGCTATTTTTTAAGGCTTCGTGAGGCCTCACTTTTCCTGGTGTGAGATCTGGGTCTAAATAAAGCTGTACTGGCAAACTAGCATCTCTGATGCCACCAGCTATCTTGTCTTTTATTAGTGTCTGCTTTTAACATTCTGTTTTTGTAGGGTTCAGCAAGACTGAACTGCAGCAGCTAAAAGCTGTTTCTTTTTTTTTCCCCCTCTCTCTTACTCCTGGAATCTTTGAGTAAATTTGATATTTTCAAATTAACATTCTTTCTGCCTAGACTATCAATATGAAAAGTGCTTTGTGTTTTGTTGTATCCTTTTTTTCCACTGACACTGTGTGAAGGGACACAGAGTGAGGGACATAGAGTGTTCAGCAATGTCACCTGTGGCATAGATCAGAATATTGCCTGATATTACCAACTATGCTAGAAGACTCCGATGCTGCTGAGCTCTCTAAACGTAACAAGGCCCTCACAGTGGCCTTTATCACACAGACATTTTTAATTATTTCTGCAGAGAGATAGATCTGAGTTTCTGCCAGAAGTTTCCCGTTTCCATGTTAATTCACCCTTTTAGCAACATTGCAAGGTTTCTTTTCTTTATTCACCTGTGGACAGTATGATTCCTTCCACTCCTTGTGGCACTGTGCCTAATATTTGAGCTTCAGCTGAAAAAAATTTCAAATGGGGTTATTCTTTCTGCTTATTGTCCACATCCTTCTGCACTTTGGAGTCCTCTCCTCTGAAAAACTGCACAGACTACTGCCCAGCTCCTTGCTTCACCTGCTGATATATATACACAATTTATTTTTAGTGGTCAAACTGACATTTCCCAACACCAGAAATATCAGTTAAAACAAATCTGTTGCCCAGACAGTATGGGTAAAAGCTGTGGATTGGGGTGACCTTTTCACTCAAACCCATCTGTACCTAGCAGGGAATTCTAACCCAGGCCCAGCTGCAGAGGCCAGATGAGCCTTGCAAACCTTCCTTCTCCAAATTTCAATCCCACAGGCCAAGAGAATGAAATATCTGTCAGTATTACGGCTTTAAAATTCCCTATGGTGAACAACTCCCTTGCCACTACAAAATGGCACACGGAGAGCAAAGATCTGGACCCTTCAGTTTCAGTTGCTCTAGGAAGGTTATTTCCTTAAAGTTTATCAACGTATTTTAGCAGATATAATTCCATTAATTCTGGCAGCTTTGCTAACACAGCAAAGAAAATGTCTCAGATCCCTCACTTCTGGAAAAAGTGATGTATGACTGTCATATCAGTTTCGAAACAGGGACTAGAAAATGGGATTACAACAAGGTGAACCAGTCCAATGGTTGTGATTAACTTATCAAGTGCAAGGCTCACTTGGTCATGTTTAATGGGGTTAAGCCACAAGAGGAATGGGAAGCAGTGCAGCTACTAGTCTCAGTTGTGCATTTTTATTACAGACATGTACATCCCTACTTCTTTTTATTTTTATAAGAATTTTTTTCTGAAGATGTCTTTTTCAGTGACCAAGGTATTCCTGTCCTAAAAACTTCTTATTTTAAAAATGAAATTAAAAGAAATATATTTATAAAAATAGAATTCTAAGAAATGTGTCTAGTACATAGAAGAAAGAACAGGCAATGATTCTTGTATTAAAATTGAATGGGAAACCAAACATTTCTGTTAAGAGAAAATTAAGCCTAAATTAATATTCTGATCAGCAATTTGTTCTTTTGCTTAAAAGAAAAAAAAAAAAGGAGAGAGGAGAAAAAAAACCCACAAAAAACCACAAAAAAACCCACAAAAAACACAAAACCCCCAAACTTCCAAATAGCTTTTACTGGCTACAAATATGTAATAAGACTGTGAGAGATATGTATCACCAGTCAGCAATTTCAAGACTTCTACTTGTTTTTGTTTTTTCAACTCACAAAAATAAACCAGAACCCTAAAATATAAGCATATACACAAAATAATCTTGAAATGTAGCACAGGAGCTTTGTTCCTAAAAAATACTCCAGTGATTATGAAGGGACAGAGGAGTGATTTACAGTTTTTCTTTTTCATTCTAAAAGAAGAGAATTTATAGAGTTGCCAGGAAGCTCCTATGAAACCGAACAGCTATAAAGAGCCAAATTTCTTGGCCTGGCTTCCAGGAGCTATGTTACTAGATTTTTAATCAAGTAATTAAACCCAAATTTGCAGATAGCCACAGACTCAAAATAACCTAGGAGATCCTTCATGGATTTGTTACTTTGCCTTTGACGACTCTGGGTGTCTTGCTGATTCTGTCTGCTTCAGTCAGGTAGAATACCAGAAATCAAAAGGACAATACCAACAATACATGAAGCTATTTTTACAGTATCTGAATTGGTCTCTATGGCAACATTTTTTAGCCTATTTAGATTTTTAAAAAAAATCTCTGTATCTCTCTTCCCCTTCTTGCATTATTCCGTTGAGTGACAGATATTGATAGAAAGATAAAACACAGTGTCCACATACAAACACCTGTTGAGTTTGGAAGAGTAGGCTGTTGTTTGCTTTACATTTGACCTTCCCCTTAAACAGATATTTCAAAGACATCCCACTAAACTTTTGTCCTTTTCTTTGAGAAAAAGTTACTAGGAAAAAAGAAAGATGCATTCAACTTACAATCCAATTACTCCAAATATGCACAGATATATAATTTTTTGAGTCTCTTCAAGTTTGGTGAGAGAGGTGTGTATGCCATTAACACTGTTTTATAGTTTGGGGAGACAAATACATATGGGAAAATAAAATAATTTTCCAAGGCCAGCCATCCAGCAAGTTGTTTCACTGACTGTTCTAGCAGATTTACTCATTTCCAGTACCTTAACAAGTGGTTCCTGATATTACACTTTATGCCTAAGCTCTCCTTATTTGGCAGACGTTTCTGGTTCACTATATCCTTGTCTCTCTCTTCGGCTGTTGTATAAAAAAAGCCCACAAACAAGCAGGAAGTAGGACTATACCCTGAGAACTGCTAAAATGACTGCCTCAAAAGGCCAAGGAATACATAGAGAAAAAGAAGTCTCTATGAAAGTACTGGAAATTTATTTTTATAAAATCCCATTCAACCATAATAAATCAAAGTATTCAATGTACAAACAGTAAGTCTAAAACTCATGTTCTTTATTGGAGGGAAAAAAAAAAAAAAAGTGAAGAATGATGGCTATAATGAAGTGGGGATGATATTCCTGGGCAGTGTAGGAGTGAAAGAAGCTGGTGCTGGTCTGGGCTACCTGCACAGATTAGTTTTATTGAGGATCTGGACCTTTGCGTAAACAGACAGTACAGCAGTGCCTGTTCTTCACAAATAGGTAGATGGAAGGGATTTTCTCCACACTGGAAGAATTCTTATCTTTCATGAAGTGACCTGATTTTTAAAATTATCTGGTATAATTTTGCTACCTACCAGCTTTAGAACATAAGAACAGCAGTATCAGCTCAGTTCAGTGATCTACCTTATTCACTGAGCTCTCTACATTAACCAGACATACAGGAAAGACTACAGAAACAGGGAAGGAATGATCCTGTCTCTGATATGCCTTCATGACTTTTTGCAGTCAGCAATTTAAAGATTTTCTGAGCCAGGACTCCATCCAAAGCATCCATCAGTCAGGCTATTCTCTAATCCACTTTCAACTCATTTATTTCTTTGGCTACCTTCAAATCCTAAAGCATTGAGTTCCACATTCCAATTTTTGTGGTGTATCAATGACATAAAAATGAAATAATATGTTGAGCATCCTAGATCTAACACTTAACATTTTATTTGAATGCAAATCACATTATTTGTATCCTGAGCAGAGTTGTTTGTCTTTACAGTCACTCACAATAACTGGAAGTAAATTTTAAAAAGCACCACAGATGAGACTGATTCATGTGTATCCAACACTCAGACAAAATTGCAGATGATCGGCTGCATCCTGTTGGCTGTTATGTCTTGTGCAAAAACCAGAGTGCTGTGATACAAGCCAAAGTGTCATCATTTCAGCTTCATCAGAATGTGCTTATATTTTTAAGCACCAGCAATTTTCTTACAAATATTATAAACTCTGCAATTTATTTAATTGAAAATTTAATATTAGATGATTTGGGATTTAGCATAAGAAACTGTTAGAGGAAGTTTTGAAATGTGTATGGTGTCGTTTATTGAGATCAATTGAGTAATTAAAATGGGTACTCTCACCAGTAAAGTTTTTTTTTTTGAAAAATATGTAAGTAAAATCAACCAATCCTTTTGTGCCACATATAGACAGAATGCTGTCTTACAAATGTCAAAATAAATGTAGTATAAAAAATATTCTTTAAAAATATTTTTAATGGCTAAAAATAAAGTTATTTACAGGAGAGGGGGGAAAGGACCACAAAATACCCACTTCATCTGTATGAAGTTGATACAATAGTAGTTCTAAAGTAATTAACAGCAAGCACTTATCATAAAGCCATCACAGCATTACCATCTTCAAGGGCTGAAAACAATATATCTTTAGAAACTATATTCCTAGCATGGATTGAGAAGGTAATATTAATGGAGAAAAGAACCAGGAAATAGCAGCATACTTAAAGGTGACTAGAGCTAGAATAAGTGACAAGAGGCCATCAGAAACACATGAGTAATTTTTTAAGCAATCATAGATTCAGGTAAGTAGCATTGCAGAATCAGTCCTTCTTATGATATGTGGTGAAGATAAATTAGCAGTTTTGTAAACTGAGCAATTATGTTTGCGCTTTGACTAATATATAAAACAAGCTCTCTTCCTACCTGACTTTCACTGATGTGCTTATGCCCAAAGCTGTACTAAATTTCCTGGGGTAAAGACACTACAGGAATTAAACTTCTGTCAAGGCATCGCCTTGAGTGATTATATTATTGGCAATCATGTTTATCAGGTGTCTCAGAGTGCTGGGCTCTGTACCAACACAGAGGGACAACACCGGGTCTCCTCTCTCAAGGAGACTTCAGCCTGAGTCAGGCACAGAGCACATGCAGAACACTGAACTAAAAGCAATAAAGGTGTAGTTTTATCCAAGTCCATCCTCTCTTCGGTAAAATATATGTTCATTCATTCAGTGATCTCATACACTTTGTTAGAGAATACAATGCTTCTTACAAAGCATTAATATCTTTTCTCTCTGTGTGTAAGTGGCCACTGTTCTGAGTGGAGCAGCAGATTAAATAGCTGCTCCCATTAACTATGGGAATCTCAGGCCATCTTTTCTTATATGATACAAGAATAAAATATGTTTTAAACAAGTGTTCACAGCAGGGGATTTGTACACCTCCTCCTTTCTCTTGTTGCTGCTTAGATGTCCACAGCTCAGAAATTTATATGATTTTCTTCATATTGATCATGTAGACTTTCTGGCTCCCTCCTTCTCCCTGAAACAGAATACTTTGAGACACTGTAATTCTTTTATTGCTGTAGAGATCTTTAATAAGAAGCTCTTCAAATTCCTTGGAAAATGTTATCTAAGAGGATAGATAATGCCCACCTGGAGAAAGCTATCATGTTGCTAGGCACCAGTTCTCTGTAGTTCATCTTGCTGAAATCGCTGTGCACAGTCTCCAGTGTCCCTGCACAAAATTTTTCCTTCCTCATTTGGAAACCTCTTTTGTTCCCAGCAGGAAGCTCATGTTCTTAGGCTCCCTAGGACTTAAACAAAAGTGCAACCAGTAGATATGAGGCCTTGCAGAGAGCTTTGGGTCCTCAGAAGACTTCTTACAGTGACTCCCATAGGAAGAATGTATTTAGAAATATAGGAGGATGAACCTTGTGCTCGCTGGTATCTGTGAGGAGCCAGTGCTATCTAAACAATAATGATGTCCCAGCTCCTCCTCCAGATTGTGTTTACAGGAGCTAATTCACCTCACCTTACATCACAAGAAGGGACTAACTCAGCTAGACCTTTTCTTTGGCTTCATGTGAAGAAACAGAGGGAAGTGGAATACAGGCAAGAAAGCCAGGGCTTATAAAAAGTCTGCTGTTCTCCTTAATAAAGAGATCTGGATCAAAGTGATATGATAGAGAAGCCTTTACTAGTTATAAGTCCTGCTGCACCTGAGTGCTCTACAAAACCATTTAATCCTTTGTTCCTTTAAAATATGCAGGTTGTCACAGTGTTCTTCTTTAATAATCACAACTTAAAAAATTTTTATAATTATGCTAACGGAATCATTGTGAAAGTTTCCATACTGCTTTGTCATAAATATCAAACCTTTTATCCTACTGGTTTAACATGGCAGATAAAGAGAGTTGAATGAATATGATACCATACAGAATTTCCTCCTTACTGGAAGACAATGCAAAAGTATAAACAGCATAAGTGGTTTCATCTTTTATAAAACAAAAAAATTCTTGACAGTTTGCTTTCTTGTGCAAGTGATGAGAGGAAACTAGTGCCAAAATATTATCTGAGTGTAGAAGTTGGCTTTTTAACCTATTGTTCTCATTCCCATTCTTAATCAAACTTTCATATACATGTGTGGTCACAATCACTTCTCTCTGGTGGTGGATATTCTTGATTCTCTTTCAACTTCTGTGGATTATCTATTTACCCACCATCCCAGTAGCCATAGTATAAAATGACCAGGAACTACCTCCTTTGATTTCCTCAGTGTGCACATGAATCCACTGCTATAAAATATTTCCTCTATGTGAAAATCACTGAGATTTCATTAATATAATTAGAAAAACATACTTACTCAAAGTTTTCCCTCTTCTGTATTTAGAGGGACTTAAATGTATAACCTATTTTTCAGTAATGTCTTGCATATAAAGCCCTCTATTAGGAGTTTCTTTCTTCCAGACATAATTTAACCCTGAGGATGAGGCAGCCTCATTGCCATTATGTGTATCTCTGCATGAAGTGAAAAAAAAAAAAATAAATAAAAATGAATGGGCTCCAAAACAAACCACGGCTAATGCAATAAAGGCATTAGAAATTATTATCATGACCATAAGAGAAATTAATGTGACTCATGATGCTATTGTATACTAAGTTTGCATTTACTGTGTTACACCTGAACTAGGAGACCGCCAGTTGCCCAAATTGGAGATTCTCTTCTTTCCCCTCACTCTGCATTCACTCTCACATACATAGGTTGACAAGATCTGATATAGAACTGTAAAGCAGTCTCCTCTGTCTTCTGTCTGCTGAAAACACTGTTTTGCAATGCATAAGACATCCAAGGGTCACTCTGCCTCCACTTGCTTTTCTACTGTGATAATGTGTGCTCAGATTCTAAGGCTTCAGGGAAAGAATACATATTTATGAAAAAAAAAAAAGAAAAAAGAAAAAAGATCAGGTTTTCAACTAAATGAAACAGTAAAAATTGTTAAATCACACGAGTACACATACATATCCCATTAACAACTTTCAGATTCATTTGCATTAATTTTTTTAAAATGTCATTTTTATGTGTATGTCTATACATTATATGAACACTGATGCAAAAACCTCTGTTATCCTCTCTTCATAGGCATGCATAGGGGCACATATGCACACTTACACACCCCATTTGGGCTCAGTGTTAGATTCCCCTACTGGGTTCAGCTGGAATGGAGTTAAATTTCTTCACAGGATCCTGTATAGTGCTGTGTTTTGTATTTCTTAATAGAAGTGTGTTGCAAGCACACTGGTGTTTTGCCTATTGCTGAGCAGTGATTATGCAGCAAGACCGTTTCTCAGCTGCCCTGGCAGCAAGTAGGCTGGGGATGGACAAGAGGCTGGGAGGGGACATAGCTGGGACGGCTGACCCCAAATGACCAAAAGGATATCCCATACTCTATGACAACATGCTCAGTAATACAACTGGTGATAGTCTTTTAAAAAGGTAGCTGTTGCTTGGAGACTGGCTGGGAAACAGTCTGCTGGTGGGAGGTGGTGAGTGACTGCCTTTGCATCACTTGGTGCAGTTTTTTTTCCCCTTCACTTATTAAACTGTCTTTATCTCGACCCACAGGTTTTTCTCACTTTTGCTGTTCTGGTTGTCTTCCCCTTCTTGCTGGGGGAGTGATCAAGTGACTGGGTGGGTGCTTAGCTGCTGGCTGAGGTCAACCCACCACATTTGCTCAAGCCCACCACATGTTTTATTGGGTAAGAGAACAAAGTCAGAGTGTTCTACATGCCTCTGTAGGTGGGTGTGACCTCAAGCATTGGCATGAAGACATCCGTGTTCTGGATGCATTAGCGTGCCTCCTCTTAAGAGTTTGTCCTACGCTAGCTAGCATTATCCCAGTCAATGCCCCATGCTCAGGATAGCTGGAACTGGCAAGGAACCAGTGACAGCAGGCTGTTTGGATGTAGCCACTTTATTTTGGAGTACAAAGAAATTTACTAATACAGACCTTTTCTGTATCATTACAGCTGGCTGCAGAATAGGTGAGTGCCTTCTCGCCCATTTTGTTAGCAAGTACAAATAGATGTAACCATAGTGTACTTTAAAAAATTTGCTTTATCTGTTATTTTTGAAAAATAAAAGAAGTTATGTGCTAAGAGAAGACTTTGTATTTCCACAATAATTTAGATATTATCTTCCATTCCCAGATTATTTCTGATTTGGACTTAAACTTCTTCTCTCAAAAGGGACCATTACTCACTGTCTTCATACTGCTAATCACAGAAGACACTGTCCTTGGAGGAAAAACGGGCACACTTGAAACTGAGGGTGCTCTTAGGAGTAAAATCATCCTTTTCCTGTTATCATTACTTTTTTTATAAAGACTTTTAAGGCCTACACATACAACTATGATTAAAAACTAAACATTAAAAGAGTAAAGGTGGGTGACAAATGGCACTGTTGTAAGAGTGTTGCAAAGCTATTACTTCAGTGGTTTCAGTCAGTCATGTAAATGGATGAAACTCTTACAGGTATGTAGAAGAAGGAATCTTTGCTGACACCAATATTCCAGACAAGAAGATGGACTGTTTTCTTATGGCAGGATTATAATCATCACTGTCAGACTAAGTGAAAGGCAACTGCAGGATTTGTTGTTGAACTTCTCATTCTAGTCATCATTTTGATTGCTGAGGAAACTCCCTAAAATTACAGCAATTTTATTGTTAGCAAATAAGATCAAAGTTTAAAATAGAGCAAACAGATGATCTGATTTAAGAGTAGAGATATTCAAGTGACAATCACTTTTTCCTGAAAGAAAAGGTTCTTACCCATGCAGTACTGGGTAAGCTTTTACCTATGTAGCACTGAGTGGCAACACAGGGCAGTATGTTCTCTCTACCTGATGGGGGCTTTTCCAGGTAATTTTTTTTAGCAGGACATCAGTTTCCATTGGCCGCATTTGGATCCATTCGGCTACCCTCTTATGTTATGCCATCTCTTTAAGGAAGCTTCTTCAATTCCTTGCCTTTGTCAATGCTTGGACATCTCATCCACTTTTCCTTAACACTCCATAAGGAGATTCCTCTCAACTGTGCTCTGAACCACTCTTTTCTTTAGGTGCAGTCATTGCTGACTCATGTGTAACCCTTGTGCTTAGCTCAGCCACCTCTTCGTTACCAATCCTGGCTCATTGCCCCTAGCTGCCCACACAGCTCTCACTGTGAAATTTTAAATAAATTAAAGTTAGGAGGACTTGGGACCTTTGGAGCATGGGTTGGTCATCATTCTAATTGACTGTTGGCTCTTGTACTCTCCATTCTTCTCCAAACAGGTATACCAATATAGCTAATGCAAATATATCTGTTTGCAACAAACCAAAGAGAGGTCTAAAAAGCTGGCTACATTTATGTGGTAAACTGAAAGGATTATACAGCACATTGTATGTTACAGCCAAACTGCTTTTGCTTCACTGTTAATGCAGTTGTCTCATTACTATATATCTTCAAACCTGCCAAGAACATTTGTCTTCATTTAAGAGAGCATACTGCACATTGCATATTTTAGAATTAAAGCAATATGGAATTTTCAGAACCTAAAAACAGTTCCTGAAAAACAGCTGTCCTGAAAAACAAAGTGTGGTGACATCAGTGAAGCTTTTTATTATTTATCCATAATCTATACCTTAATTTGCATAGTTCCCAAGAAAACACAAGTGTTTCTGACAGCCCAGTAGAACCACTCTGACAGACAGCATGCATTGTCTTTTTTCCTATGAGTCACAACAGTTGCAGAGATTTTTCAGGCCAAACTGGGCATTCATCGATATCAATCCAGTCCCTTCTGTTCACACTGAACCTTCAGTTCTGCTTCTGTATTGCTGTTACCCACAATGGTGTAGTAATTTAATAACTTTAATTCTTCAATGATTTTCAGAGACCAGGTTGGTCTTGCTTGCCCATCAATTCAGAATACAAATCTATATTTTATGCACGAATCTATATTTTATCCATCTTTAAATAATAAATCCTTCAGAGTTAGTAGTGCAAAACCTCTCAAGGCTATTTTTGTAAATCAATTTTTCAAGGCAGCATCACCTTCAATTTAATTTTTTAATTGTCATTCCTCAATAGCTCAGTAATGAAAAAGTTGTTTTAACAAAGCATGCGGGTAATTTTCACATTTTTACCTAAACTGAGCATTATCACTTTACACCCAAAAAGGTTGGTTTTTTTAAAAAAAAAAAAAAAAAAAACAAACCAACCAACCAACCAAACAAAAAAAACCCAAGAAGACAACTCGGAAAGTGTGTCCTCTGGCACAGTGAAAAATCACTATTACAACCCTGTGATAGCAATTTGAGACTAATTAGTCAGGAATTAATTGAAAAACTTGTATTTAAATTAATTAAATGCTGCAGAGTTTTCGAGGGCTTCATATTTTTCTTTTATACTTGCCTGAAAACCTGCTGATCTGAGGTTCACAAACTTCAAAACACGTTCCTGTGAGGTCAGTGTTAAAATATTAAGTTATTTAGTCCCGACAGTGTTGACATTTACCTTGTTTAAAGTGTTTAACATCAAAGCCAACACAATAAATTCGTGATGTGAAGTAGGCCATATCCACTTACCAGAAAAATATTCATCCAATACTTTGTAAACATTTAAAACAGTTAGAAATAGAAGCAAGATCACAAGCCTCTTCTCTTGCATCTTTCATTCCTTTTTCTATACGCCCAGTATAAAGCCCACTTAAATTAACAGGAGTCTTTCCACTCACTTTTGGATTAATCTTGTAAACAAGTAGAGGATCCTATTCCTTCATTTTCTGCCTGCCCAGAAAAACATACATGTTCACAGCACAAAGGCAGAAAGGGAAGAAATTTCCTTCCCAGGTTTCGTAATCGAAGAAAGTAAATTGCCTCTGAGTAACCTATTCTGTGATACTGCTTCTACAGAACTCATTTGCTTGAATATAACCTGGCAATAACAATCCAAACCAGGAGGAAGACTAAAATGAATGCAAGCGTAAGGAAACCGTATGAAAACTGCCTTCCATCTGGCTTTCAATTTACTGTAGGCATGCCACCAAGAAAGCAATTCTGAGTTAAACAATGCAAACCTGTGCTTTGCACTGACAGTCTCCAGAGAATGCCACAAATAGGAAATGAATTTTACTGTCTCGTATGTTAGTCATAGCTGAGCATAATATGAATTATCCAGCTGAACTTCTTGCCTCTATTCCACCTGGTAACCAAATTAGCACAATGTGGCTTCTATCCCTTATAGCTGAGCCCTCTAGGGCAGGAAAACAGTTGTGTGCAAGCTGACCATCACACAGGTTTCCTGACCCAGGCTGTCTTTCAGTCTGTGTGGGGGCCTGGGTTGGGAGAGCAATTTTTGGCCCAGGTCAAAACTGTGCCACGGAATTCACTAACAATTTATGCACATGCCAATGCATAAAGGATACATTTACTGTTACTAGCATGGACATTCTGCCATATGACAGAGCAAGGAAGGTTTGAAGCAAGCAAGCCCCTTTAAGGAATTCTTTTCTACCCCAAAAGACAGCAGCCTCTTCTTCCACATCTAGTTGATAGAATGATTTTGTACTATGTGCATTATGAGGTCTGGAGAAGAATAATGGCTAGCAGAGGAATTAAGTTGAATGAAAAGCAGCAATCCTCTATAGACATAACTGAGGGATGCCAAAGTACTACTATATGGTATCAGATTTAAATGCAGATATTACTGATACGGCTGTTAGAAGTGACAGCTATCAAGGGAGGACTTTGAAGGAAAGTAACTGCAAAGGGCAGAAGCTAAAAAGAAGGGTCTTACTAATCTTTATAAGTGAGCATCAAAAAAGATTGTGAATGCTTTACTCACAGAGAGGTGGTTTTCAGAAATCCCTTTGAGGTCAATGTTGGTAAAAGAGGAGAAGGAACTGAATTTGTCAGTAAAGTATCTAGAGAAACTTTGGGTGAAATAAGACATATTAAAAGTGTATATGGAAAGCAAAAATGCAGAGAAAACTTATAATTTTGAAGTGTCAGTTTTCTTTCAGACACACATATAGTATTGCACTAGGATCATTGTAGTTATGGTGTCAGATAAAAAAATAGACTCCAGAAGACAAGAAAAATGAACCTTAAATAGAAAAATAAGCCCTAAGTAAAAATAATTGAAAAAATTATACTGCACCCTGAAACTGCGCAAGTGAAATAGTCCCAAAATTTATGAACTGTTGTGATAACTTGCACAAGTACCAAAAACCCCCAACCAAAAACAAAACCAAAAATAACATTTAAACTTGATACTGAAAAAAATTGAGATTGCAGTGCTGTTGGTGATAAAGATGTCCTTTGTGAGAATATAGTTGTAAACTAAACCAAGGAAACTGCAGAAACAGCTGGGTCATTTACAGACAGTTTATGTGCTATTTATCAGAAGCTAAAAAGACATCTTACTTGTTGTGGGCAAAAAAAAATGAGTGAGTAGAAGTATAAAAAATTGAGTGTCCTTACTTGTCACTCATCTTTGTGAGGGAGATCACCTAACTACTCAAAACCTACTGTTGTTGTGCTAAAAAAAAAAATAGTTTCTTTTTAAAATCCAAACAAAAGCTATCATTCACATTGTCTTGTACCACACAGAGAATCCTGCAGTATGATAATTAACTGTGCACAGCTCATCACACAAATGCTCATGAAGTCAAATGTTAATTATTTTGGGCTGTCATGTTAGATATTAGAACACAATGTAACCAAGTTAAACCACTTGGGCCTTCAACTGCTAAGGACATTGGAAAAGATTTTTATAACAACTTACAGTTTTTCTATGAGTTATTTAAAGTAAACAGTTTCATAGCTGTTGGTTGAAAATAACATTATTTTAGTACAAATATTTCCAGTATACTGCTATTTTCAATATGAGTATCAGATTTCCTAAGTTCTCTGCTTGAACAAGGGGTTTTAGCAGCAGCTGAGCCTGTCAAAATAGAAGAATCTTGGGTTTTTTGAACGGTACCTTCAAAGCTTTATGATGCCAGTAATATTAATGATCCTGGAAGAGAAACTTGAAAGACTACAGCTATGATTTTTCAGGCATTTAAGATCGTAACAGTTTCAAATATGTCTGCAACTAAAGAGACAGTCTCCCTTGCCATATTTTTCTCATTGAAAATATGTCCCCCTTCCAGAAAAACACTCTTGAGAAGACAGTTCTTGCTTCTTTGTCCCACAGTCTCTGAATTCCACCTATTTTATCAGGCAGTTTACTCCATAAATAAGTATTTAGTCTAGCCTTCACTATTATCTGACCGATATACTGTATCCCTGTATTCTGACAGTGTCTGCTGTTCCTGAAGCAAATCAGTTTAAAAATAAGAAATTACAAAAAATAAAATTAAGAATAATAAGCAACATTTTCTTTTGTGAATGTATATTTTTGATTTAGAGAAGGAAAAGATAAACTGTTTCACAGTTCAGGACTTGAGAGTCACAAAAAGACAATAAATACACTAATTTTGTCATAAAATTACTTTTCTACTCTTTGCTATGCCCTTTGCATTCTTTTTGTTTTGTTTTTGTTTGTCCTTTATTTCACTTATTCTTTATTGTGGTCTTTAAGTGTTCTTTGTGAACTCAGTGCATGGTCAGAACATCCTAAGAATAAAGTTAGCACCCATTTAATTTATCTCTTTAGACTTATCTCCCCAAAGATAAGTCAAGGGCAAGATATTTTCAGTCTCCAAGAAATTTTATTATTTAAATGATTTTCTACTACTTTCTCACTTTTAGTTCCTTAGATAATCCAGCTGAGCGGATTTTTGCCTTGTTCATTTTGCTATCACCAATGCAGATTTCAAATTTCATGTTTATTTGCCAATAGCATCCATTCTTATACTGTTTATCAGAACCCAGAGACCGGTAACAAGTTTTTTGAAGGAAAAAGAACCTGTTTCAGGGCAAGACAAATCAGGTGTCCTTACTCTTTGTGTGGAACATCTATTCACACTGCTATTTAAAAACAGAAAAACACTCTAGTATTAAAAAATCCCAGTGTTCTATTAAAAAAGAACCCCAAAACACAACAGCAAGATGCTCAAAAATTTTTGATAAATCCTAATTTTAAGTTTATATTTATGACCTACTTTTACAGATCATAAAAATTGAAGTGTTCTCTTATTCATCATTCTTACATTAAAAATATTAACCACTAGAACAAGTAGCTTTGAATTTCTACTGTTTTTTATATTTCCCAGCTGTGCTTCAGTACACTCATTTGAAGTGGGTGTCTTACAAGTATAAGTATAAGAGAAGGAGATAATTTGATACCTGGTGTGTGTTCTTGTTTGCAATAGTATATTGTTTATTAAAAGGGATGAATGGTCTTACTTAGATATTCCAGGTAGCTAAACACCTGAGACTCAATTAAAGCTCATGAAACTAGGCATTCTGACAACTAAAAAAAACTCCCTTCCCCCACTTGTAATTAGAATTAAATATGAGAAGCTGAGAGCAACAGCAACAGGAGGAAGAGGAGGTTAGAGTAGCTAATTTCAGTCTTGAAGAAATAATGAATAAATTAGGCTGTTAAAATTCATCTTGTTGCAAGTTGATAGGTGCTCAGCACATGTAATTAATTCAGTGAGTTTTAATAAACTAGAATTAGAAGCAAATAAGAAACATCTCCTAAAGCAGTGGGGAAGATGTGTACCACTATCTCCTGGTGCAGATATGCTGACATACTGCATTTCTCTGTGAGTGATGGGCCACAGGGCCCGTGAATGATGCTGCTGCATGTCCAGGAAGGTGAGGGGAGGTCGTGGTCCTTGGTAAAGAAGAGAAGAGGAGGGAGAGATTGGAAGTAGTCTGTGACTTGGTGAGAATGAAAAAAATGTTAATAAGTGCTCACTAAAATTAGACATATTCAATGTCCTATTTAATAAGAACAATTGGTGAAAAAGAATTTTTATGCCTATTTGGAAACTGGCTTCCCAGATACAGCACTTTCCCAGACTGAGCAGTGTTGTTTGCTTGTTTATTTTTCAAAGAGGAAGAATAAAGAAGTACATAAAAGCCAGATTTCCAGTGTGATATTTGATAACCGTGCTGAGCTCATGGCTGTGCCTGAGAGGGGGCAGGTTTTGTTTGCCAGGACTGCTTCTCTGACTGGAGAAGGAGGGAGGCTGAGTTCATTGCAAGCACTGCCAGCACATGAGCCTGTCATCATCATGATCCCGCAGTGTTTGTTAGGTGATGTTTTGAGGCTGATTTGCATGTTTCTGATGGCATGTGATGCAAATATGCTGTCATATCAGTGATACAGACTTCCCATTGTTGTTCATTAAAGACCCCTGTCTGCTACTCAGGAGAGTTAGATATAATCAGCAGTGATATATTCCAGCTAGAGCACAGATCACTTTTCATAAAACTTGCTTCTGTCTTCTCATTTTGTGCTCAACACGGTCATTAACATTTTCATCACAGTTCTTTCTTCAACAATAGCCATGTCCACATTTGTCTCAGATTATCATCACCTATCTTTCCTTCAATACAGGGGATAATTTATGAATTGAATCCTACAGTCTGTACTCAAGTCAACCATAAGAGTTAGCAATGTTTTCACCAAAAAGATCAGGATGTTAGTATTTGCATTATTTATAAGGGAAACAGAATATTTTTTTCAGGGTAATACTATGTTTTACCTATGTAATTCCTTCCTAAAAGATTCTTTACTATTCCTCAAAAGTAATGATGTTGTTGTCAAGTTCTTCTCCAACAGAACATTCTATCTTTTTCAAGAATATTGGTAGGAAAGGAAATTAAAGTTACATAGTAGAAATTCATAACATATGAACCAGGGAGTTAAAGGCAGGAAATACCTGCATTTTCCATTATATTTATTGTGTGTTTCACTGCAGAGCTTTAATTTCAAATAAGTGGGATTTTTGTTCATATACAGGAAATACTGCTAGTTGGCAAAACCTATGATGGAATGATTAGTGCTTTTTCTGCTGTTTTTTTTCCAGTTTACATTCCTTGCATTTTTTAAAATTAACAATAATTCTCTTGCATATAATTATATAGAACCCCTTTCCCTAGATTTAAATAGACAATTTGACTCAGGATTAGAAGGTAAGGTGTCTGTCACATCTGTAAATTTCAGCAGGAAATCATTAAGTTCTGACTTAACGTTCATAAATTTTGAAAGAGATTGATATCAGCTAGTGCTAAGTATCAGGTAGTATCAGCTATCAGCTTCGTATTTGAGATAACTATTGGAGTGAACTATAACAATTGATTTCAGATAAGAAACTGGGAAAATTAATACCATAGAAAATTCAAAACAAAACTTATTTTAAAGTAGTTAAGAATATAAAATGAACTAAAAAACATGCATGGTGTGATATGTGGGTGTCATATATGTCATATCCTTCCTACCAGCCTTTATCCAACAATATAAGCAAGCACCTATATATAACTAGGAAGGTGCATATTTTCTCCCTAAATAGTTTGCTCAGTTGGGATTTTAGTTAAAAAAACCTGACTAGCCTTAATAAAAGGCTAAGCATAAGGTAGCTATTAGATGTGTATAATGCATAAAGAAATAATCATAAATTAAAATCTACATTTCTCAACTATAAATTTGCATCATTAATATTGGTGGTGTGAACTGGTTTGGGTTTTTTTTAATCTTGACATAATTTTGATGGTTGCGATAAATTGCGCGAAGGATATTTTCTGCATTACTGGTGTGGTTTTGGTTCTAGGGTACAATGCAGACTGCATTTTATAGCCTGCTAGTGGCATTTTAAGTAACACTGTGGAGGGCAGATCATCATTTATGCCAAGAAGCTCATTTATGTAAGCTACAATG
The DNA here is from genome assembly GCF_003031625.1 of Empidonax traillii. Taxonomy (NCBI): domain Eukaryota; kingdom Metazoa; phylum Chordata; class Aves; order Passeriformes; family Tyrannidae; genus Empidonax; species Empidonax traillii. The sequence continues at coordinate 108,157 of NW_020955814.1, forward strand.
TCAAGTTTAATGAAGGGCTACAGTGACAAAAGAAAGCTGATTGCATGTACTCAAAATACTTTTCAGATGACAAATGACTGATACTCATAAAAACAATATCCAGGATAATTGTTAAGGTTATGATACTTAAACCAACCTAAAAAGATCCAAGGTGGTATACTCTAAGAGGTTAATATTCTATAAGATTTAAATGAAAAAAAATCAAAGAATCAAACAACCTAAAATTCAGATTTATAGTCAGGCTCTTTCTGCACAGAGGAAAGAAAATATAACTGGCAATTAGGAGCATTTGTATCCCCTTATTTTCTTTGTTCAACTCAGTGAGATTTTATAATCAGTAACTTTATAACTGGCTTACCAGAATGGCTTTTTGATGATCCCTGGTCAAAATAAATGTGTAGAGAAAAATCTGCTAGCATGATTTATTCTGTGCTCTTTGTCCCTGCCTGGAACATTCAGTGTTTGGGAAAACAAGCCAAAACCTCTTCTGCCTGATCCCCATCAACATCTTTCTTTCTCTCTCTCTTTGTGGTCACCACATCATAAAGGGAGAGTTGATGCTAAGGATAAAGGTCAAGATGACAATTCTTTGAATTGAAAAGAGAAATGAGTGTCCCTAAGTATTCAGCATGAGCTTCTCTTTGCTCCCTGCAGGGCATCTGCACCACAACCACCGCATTTTTACACTTCTTCTTCTTAGCTTCATTCTGTTGGGTTTTGACAGAAGCGTGGCAGTCATACATGGCTGTTACTGGAAAAATTAGGACACGGCTCATAAGAAAACGTTTCCTGTGCCTTGGATGGGGTAAGCCAGTAAAAGTATTCCTAAAAACCATTGGAATGAAAAATTTAATGCAGCAACAGTGTCAGGAATATAATAATTTCCTTCGGTTAACCTGAAAGACAGTAGACAGTATGCTACTAAAAACAAAACTAGGTAAGGAGCCTTTCCACTTTATCTCAGGCTCAAGTTACACTGGTGGATATTGTAGCATTCTTTTATAAATGTGTTTTAACAAAACTTTAGAAAACTTTCAGCAAAGTACTGTAATATCAAGAAATCAAAATAAAACAAGAAAAAACATTCTCTGAATATTCATGAAGTCTCCTTCTAGTTCTCTTTAAGACCTGTCAAATGTACCAGTAATTTAAGTACATCAAAGTGGTACACCGTGGGCAGAAAACAGTGTCCTCCTCCCTACCAGTGCTTCAGAAAAACAAATCCTGGAATAGCACTGTGCTTCATTAAATAATTCATTCCGTGTAAAGTTGGCCATTTTGCATTAGCCTGCCCTGTCATTTTTTTGTCCAGGCAAAACAGCAATATTTTACTCAGCATCTGATGATTATTACTGTTTTGGGTTTTTTTCAGGATTGCCAGCATTAGTGGTTGCGATATCAATAGGCTTCACCAAGACAAAAGGATATGGAACAGCCCACTAGTAAGTCAATCTGAAATGATAAAATATGTTTTTAATTATCAAGATTGTCATACCCATCAGGAACTGCCTAGCATATTCTAAAGGCTCTACAGGTATCCATTCACATTTGGAACTGGCCTAAGAGTGACTGAGTGATCCACAAAAGAACAAAGAGAAAACAGTATGCCAGTCTTGGAACGAGCTCAGCAAAACACCAGACATCCTGGATTTCTTGTGAAGTTTTGAAATAGCAAGCTTTTAAGTAACACTGAGATTTAGGTCCACTTAGGCACCTAACGTTTAATAGATTTACAAAAGAGAATGTTAAATGGTATGGCTAGCCTCTGCCAGCTTTTAAACATGTCTGAACCTGTACTGGCAAGAGTCTCTTTGGCACTCAGGTTTCTGTGCACCAAGCATGTACCTCGAATTTAATGCCCATGAGCTGTTTGGAGCCAAAGCCCTGCAGACATCTCAAAACAGTTCTCCCATCCAGCCCCTCTCTCCTGGAGAGCCTGATCTAGCTGATTACCTGGACTGGGCTGTACTTGAGAGACAAGGAGGAGGAAATCTGTGTACTTCATTTACATTCAACTAATACATTTCCTGTTTAGCAACCTGGCTGGTTCAAGTGTGTATTTAACAGCTTGAAAATTCACTCCATTGAAGACTGCCCTTTGGTCTTCTAATGAAGAAGGAGCTTGGGCTGAGCCTTCCTCCTGCCAGTGGAGAGCTCCAAACACCATTATGTATGTGACAGTGCATTTCTTTTGGTTGGCCTATTTGGAGCTCTTCTCACATTGCCTAAGAAACTGAATATGCATCTGGACAGAAAGAGAGGAAATATGACTCTGGAGCCTCTTAATGAGGGCATTCATCAGAGATGTGGATGAGTTAGGTCAAGTCTTCAATGCATATTTAATTATTCTTAGCATCATCATAAAGTGAGATCAGGATTCCCCCTCCCTTCCCTGTGTGTCTCACCATCTTGGCACATGGTGGGGAAGGCTTCAAGCCCTCACTGCAGGATTCAAAACCAAATCTCCTCCTGAATACCAGCTCTAACCACTGAACATTTTAGTTTTAAATGATGGCAACACGCTTCTTGAGTTTTTTATTGAGTAATGTCTTATGTAGTGGAAATGCTTAACTTGCACTTAGAGCTGGCAAGTGAAACAATGGTCTTACTTCTACTTTGGGTGTTACATTGATGACCTACTTCTCTGACATTTTTTCTAACTATGTGCTCATCTTGCTGGCTTTTTTGTTATTTAGTCCTTGAACCAGGACTGGAGAACCATACAGGCTGTGAGAATTACAAAACACCAAAAAACAATGCCCAGACCCCAGTGGTGATGTAGCTTTGTCCTTTGCAGGATTTTCCACCAAAATCATTCATGTGTGAGCACTTGCTTTAGTTACCATTGCTTCCTACTTCCTTCCCGGGCTGAATGCATTTTTAAAAGGAGACATACTGAAATATTCAGACAAAGCAACAAATCATTCATTAAGGGTAACCTGTAAAGTAAAAAAGAGTAGGTCTCTGTGTATGTAAAAGCTCCTCTCCTAGGCTTCAAATTCAGCTGCTGCAGTACTGTGGAAGAAAAGAACAAATGGATGTGTGCAAGGGACGAATACAACCATAATGCAGCTTTCTCATCTTATCTGCAAATATATTTTATTGGCATTTGACATCAGAATTACATAAAGAAAACAGTGAAGGCAATTCCTCCTCCATCACCAGCTGATGTGCTGTCCCACTCCAGAAGACAGCAAATAATTGTGTCCCATGACAACTGTTGGGCGGTGTAAAAGCAGAGCTCCTGTCCTGTTCCCTCTCCCATAACTAAAGAAGTTGTGTAACTTTTATAACTGCTCAGATTATATTTTGCCTGTTTGACTGCAATCAATTACACACATGCTGCCATCAGAAATGTGTTCTGCTGCAAACTATTCCTGGTCTGAAAGATGCTGGTTTTGAAAATGACGATTTCAAATGGAGAACATTAAAAGGGAAAATTGAGGAATTTATTTCAGTCTCGTAGTCCCACACATGAAGAGATTCATGGAAAGGGAGAAGGTCCAAGGATCTTTGAAGCAGGTCTCGGTTTTATACAGTTCGTGTCAGAATTGTTCACACTGGAACCAATTCTGTGATCATCACTCTGAGCCCTAATTATTAGACAGTTGTATTTCTGTACACTTAAAACTAAATGTGAACTTCATGCAGACTTTTACGGTGGTATGGATAGAGAAGCTGAAGGGATTTCCTAAAAATAATTTTAAAAGCCGCAGAGGCAAGTTTTTATATATTTCAGGTTGTTTGAAAAAGATATGTGTCCAAAAGCTTAATAGCTTTTCCCAGCTGTTTCTGTAAGACTAATAAATACTTTTGCTACCTCTCCTCAGACAATCACAGCTATGAAAGCACCACTACTACATGTTATAGTTAATAAACCTGCATGAACTACTCATGTTTACATTCAGTACTAATTCTAGGAATTCATTATATCAGCAAATATTAAAATTCTGTTGTAGTCTTGTTCTTGCCATGCTCTCTTAAGAGAAGGAATCGTTCTCCTGGAGAGCATCAAACAACTAAAAAAATGCACAGGACACAGGAGCAAGTATACAGATAGTTCATCACTCAGCAGAATTTTATGACCATGTAGCATGATCCTATAAAACCACCAGTGGTTGCTCTTAATACTAATCAATTTATATGGCTTTCTGCTATGTGCACATCAGGAAGAAAGAAGGCAGAACAGGAGAATAAAATAAAACCAACTATAAAGCACTCAAAAAAAAAAAAAAAGCTATCAGAGCAAAGAAAGAAAAGGAGAAGGAAAAAAAGAGTAAAAAATTGACAATTGCTTTGTGGTGTAAGAAGACACCTGAAAATCTATCTTCAGAATGTCTTCAATAGAAAAAGAATGGGACAAAATGAATTTCAGAGCCATCAACTAGGAGATGCTGAATATGTTGCAATAATGATATCACACATTAATGAAAATCCAGACCGTTGAAAATTCCGATTGTGTAAAGAAAAGAGGACAACATTTACATTTTTTCCTGCTCTGCCTCTTTTGGAAATCCCTCTTTTGAGAAACTATTTTACTTGAGGACATGGAAAAAGGAAGGAACACTCCTCCCTTGGTCTTAAAGATTTTTAGGGTAGAAACTGGTTTTGGTTTATTTTTTAAAAAAAACCCTCCTGATACTTTTTTCAGCACTGGTAACTGAAATTAGCTTTCAAATACAATACATCAACTATTTTTATGAACTGATTCTCCTGTCTCACAATAAGCATGAAAATTTTAATTATATATCTTAATTACACAGAGTGATCACCTTCACTAAGTTTATAAGTTCCTACTGGCGAGGAAATGCACTGTGAATACATTCCTCCCTCTCAGAAAGATTCTGACAATTCATAACCTAGCTTTGGAAAAAATAACAAGAAAAATTGCAGAAAATTTTGAAAGCATTTTTTGGGCATTACAAAACTAAATTGAACATTACTGTTGTGCTTGATTTTTGAGGGAGGATGTAGCATAGTATGACATGTATTACATTTTTAACACCAGGGCAGATAAGAACTATTAGCACCCATTATCATTCCAGAATTTAGCACACTGGTGCATTTGGGTTCATGTGACAATCTTTACATGGCTTCATTGCAGTGGAAAACAATTTTATTCTTTTCAGGGAGAATGTCAGCCCTAACAGACCATTATTATTATGGTGTGCTTGCATTTAATTTGCTTAGTTTTCAAAAGTACAAAACCATTACTGTAAAATAAAGAAGATATGTATGATTCTGATGTGACTGTTTCTGGATATGAGATCCAAGTAAATTATTTGAATGCATATACTTGAGTTTTCTTATATGTAGGTGTGATCATGCATTCAAATAAACATGCAGTTCTTTGAATGTGTAATCACTGGGAAAATAGCACAGCTGCATTTACTTCAGTGTGTGAAGCTCCTGATCTTTCACAGATAAGAAAAGCTTTACATCATGGTATATCAAATATTTAGAATCTGATTCTGTAAGTGCTCTGTGTTTGGAAATCTGGTGCTTTTCAGTGAAAGCCCTGATGTGGTATGACACACTCTGTAAGATTAGTAGGTCTCCAGAAAATAGTTTTCAGATGCTTTAAAACATACATTTAAATTGTTTAAAAATATTCCAAAGAATACAGAACAGTTAAATCATATATGATTTTTCTCTAATGGGAATATTGCCTTGAAGACGTAGTTCTAGTAGCAATTATTAAATGACAGAATATGTAGAAACCTTTTTTTTTTTTTTTCTGAAGTTCTACATTACAGGTACTTGACCCTTCATTGCTTTAAGTATAGAACTATCAGACATGGTAAGCTGGAAATGTTTGTAGACACCTGCTTGGCAGGGCCTGTTCAGTTAACTCATCATATGTGGTTAAAGGAGGTTTAGTAAATATTTGCGAACTTTTTTTCTATTGTACTCTTAATATGTTCTTTGAAACATTAAAAATTGGTAAAGGAAATACCTTTCAGCCCTCTACATCATCATATCAACAAAGCATTTCTTTTTTGTGTGTGCATATGAATCTGATATGTCAAAAAAATCTCATGCTGTAGTAATTATTAATGTTTTTTGACAATGTCTTATACTTATTTTTAATTTGTGTTAGTTCTTTTCTAATGTTCTTTACAGCTGTTGGCTGTCTCTGGAAGGAGGGCTACTTTATGCTTTCGTTGGACCTGCAGCTGCTGTTGTCTTGGTAAACATTAATATAATTTCCAGTATTTTCATATGAAATGATGGAAAGTGCCATTGCAATTATAAAAGCTTAGGTATACAGTAACATTGCATTTTGCTGTAAATACTGAGATTAGTATTGTTTAACATACCTTCAGTATTTTGAGTGCATGATTCATTTAATTATATCACTTCTTTATACCAATTAATTTTCCATGTTTATACAGTAAGCTGTGAAAGACTAATGTACTGATTAGTGGCACAGAAAACTTTTTACAGGCATCCCTGTGTTATTATCAGCAGCATCTACACAATTGTCACTTCCTTGTGAAGTTCAGTGACATTCTTGATAGAGTGCTGCTTGGCAGTGTATTGCTGTGCCAGCAAAAGCAACAGAAGGAGTGGAACCAGCCAGCAAGTTCTCCATGGCTATTGCTTTTGAAGGCAAAGAAAAAAGTCATAGTTGGGAAAAAAATGTCTTGTTTGAGAATTAATCTTCCACATCTCTGTAAATGCATTTAGGTGTAGGATTCACTTTTGCCCAATTGTAGACATCTGCAATGTAGATTTCTGCATCTAAGCTAGTTATCCCAGCTATATTTCATTGTCAGTGGAGAAAAATACACACTTTTAGAGCTCAAACCATCAGAAGTATTTCAACTGTCTACTTCAGGGTAAGATAAATTGCATCCTACCTGTGCCATCGGCTATCAGTCATCTGCTTTGCAATCTGTATGGATTTTTCACAATAATTTGTTTAGCATTTTTCCTTTACAGATTTTGAATCTAATTCCTCTTTCCACTCCATCGATTTTACACTATGATAGTTCTATCAGCACCAGTTATTTCTGATTTTCCCTTGTAAAAGGGAGTCGGTCTTACCAGTCATCAAAGATAGAGCTATTTAGCTACATAAATTTTCCTGAAATGGATGTTTACTACTCCCATAGAGTTTGTCTCATCATTGCCTGGAGTCAAGCCAGGATCCTTTTGTACAACTCGCAGTCATGGTAGAGGAGCCAAGGATGTTTACGAAAAGCCAGTCATAATTTTCACATGGAACTCACTGTATGTTCTCTGTGTAATTGGCAAATCTTTGTTCAGAGATGTTTGAAGTTCACAGTAGCAGTTTGCCCTGCCATTAGGTAGGAGCTGTGGAAGGAGCTGTTCCGTGAAACCACTTAAGCCTAAGTGTATGAAGCCAAAGAATTATATAACATCAGCTGAAAAATGTTAATGCTGAAAATAAAGCTGAGGAAGAGTTGGCAGGACAGACTAGTAACAATTAGGTATTTTGGCACAGGTATTGAAAAACCTGTTTGAACGAAAAAAGGATTATCCTTTTCTAATAAATAAAAAAAAAGAACATTGATTTAGTAGATTCAAAAATTGGTATTACCTCTTTGCAGGGTCATGTAGAGACAGGTTCGTAGAGTTCATTTCAATAATGCAAATGGATAATAACAATCATTAATTTGTCCATTAAATGCCATTAGTATGTCCATTAAGCGCCAAAGTCTGACTGCTGAAACACTTTAAATTTTTTTAGGTTAGATCTTCAACCCATGTATGTGATCATAACACCATTTACTTTAATGGAGCTAAGCAGACTTACCCCAGGAATTCATCTGGTCCACAAAAATTGTAAACTGCAGTCAAACAGGGCTCAAAACTGGCATTTTGGTGAATGACATAGACTAGTGACATAGACATAGACGAGTGACAAATCTGCAGGAAGATATGGAAAACCACGGGCAGGTTCTGCATAAGTGGAAACACCCACATGGGACAAAAATGTTTAAAAAGGAACGTGGTTACAGTCATCATATGTTCTGACTAGCTCTTCCTTGTGCACACAAGTCAAATTTTCAATGGTTTTCCTGGAGTAGGGTGTATTGTTTCAATTAAAATTGACAAAATATTACAGCTATATTACTCGAGCTTCTGACCAACAGACACGTATACATATATAGCTTGATACCACACAGAATTCGAGATTCAAAAACAAGCCTGTTGCAGGGTGCATATTTGTTACCCATTTGAGAATACGGTCTTTTTTGTGTGGTCAGGGGTGGTGCTACACAATTTCTGAAGGAAAAGAGGAGGCATTTTTCAAGGCCTGTAAGATCCTTTTTCTGAAGTAACAGGATGCAATATTTTCTTTCAGACACTGAAAGATCAACTATTTGTTTTCTGTTTGACAGGTCAACATGGTGATTGGCATTTTGGTATTTAATAAGCTTGTTTCCAGAGATGGAATCCTAGATAAAAAACTCAAACACAGAGCAGGGTAAGCAACAATTGGGTTATTTTAAAGCATATTAAAATTTTATCACCAATTTTAAATTACAGATATTCACCAAAAATGCTTTTGATTGTGCTGTGAAGTTTTATATCAGTGTAACAGTGTGTCTAACAGATTCCATTAATCTCAAAAGCTACTGTTGCATTATCCTGAGGGAATGCAACTAAACAAACTAAACATAATAAAACACAAGTACAACAGTATTAAGTGAATAAAAATGAATAAAACAAATCTGAGCAGAGGTTTCACAAGATGGTTACACATGTAATGTTATTGCAATTAGGAAAAGTGTTTTATGGAGTGTGTGTACTGAAGGAACTGATTATTTTTGTCTAGCTGTCAAATTTAATGATTATGGAAGGGTATGCTATTTATTTGTGTTAACTGTTATAAAATATATCTTTCAGCAATATATCCCTTACTGAGACCAATGTTATTCTGCCATTTTGACTGTTAAGAATTTGCCATTGTTCTTACATCTAAATAACATCTGCACAGGTGTATTTTCTAAATTGGTGTAACAGAATTTGAAAGTAAAAAAAAAATATTTAAAAGTGGAAAATATAAAAAGGTAAATGTGGTGTTATTATCTACTTGCATTTACATTCAAACTTGTTATCATGAGAAGAAAGAATTAAGACAGTGATGGTATCAGAAAGTGTTTTTCAGTGGATGACAATGATTTGGAGTACCACAGCAGTAAACATAGATTCATTGCATATTGGAGAAAAATATTTCACAAGTCCATAATCACCTTCTTAGTGTTCATGAAACTATATTTATTCTTTGAAAAATTATTTTTTACAATTATATTTTCTAGTATTGTATTTTGGGTCAGCTTGTAGTTAACTTCACCGATATATGCATTTCTAACAATGATAAGCAATGGTATCTTCATTTTACTGTGTGTTACTGCTATGGGTAAATTTATTGCAGTTTCATTTTCAATTATTTTACCATGTAACTAACAGTAGCATTCCTAATAAGTCCTGTTAATCAGTTAGATGAGTACATTTATGATAAATACTTCACCTGGTGTGATTTCTATTTAATATTAATTCAATTGTCTTTCTGCGTTTCAGTTCTTTCACCATTGTCTTACAAACATGTACCAAAAGTTTTAATTTTATTTCTTCCATTTTCCTACTTTTTCATTAGAAATTAATTTCTTAACCTTACTTTTGTCTGTGTTGTTCTATCAGCATTCTTAACTCTGTAATAACACTAGTGAAATCTAGAATATTATAAAACTGACCAAATTATTTGAAAAGTAGCAATGACTTAGTAATCACCAATTCAAATTCATGTATGTTCTGATTCCAGTGATATAAGGAGCTGGAGCAGCCACAGGTTTGGCTTTGTACATTTTATACAGATATTCAAACTTAGATTTAACTGTATTTTTTTTCCAGCTACTCAGTTGTAGGCTATCGAAATCTATTTGCTTATACTTTACTTTCCTGATGAAACAAGTAACTTGATTTCTAGTAGTGAAACTTAGTAAAGAAGTATTTTATTTTGAAAAAATTAATTTTAAAATAAATGGATAAAGAAGTAGAGATTAGTCTGTCACAAGTTATTCTGGAAAAAACATGTAGATACCCTAATGAGAAACAATCTTAACTTGTATGATAGTATGAGATGGTGGTTTGGCAACAACATTCCTTGATACTGCTTGGCAGATGATATCTCTTGAGTTATTCTTTGAGGCATGGAAACTGGTTCAGCCTCTAACCTCCACTAGAAAATTGATTGTCAGTCCTTTCTCAAGTATCTCTTGCCAGCCACGCTCAGAAAGGCAACTTCATTCTTTCTGGCAAACACTGGGCTTATATTTGTCAAAAGTTTAGGTGCAGGATTTAAATCAAGTGAATGAGGCAAAATATACTAACTCCATATGCTTTTTACCACCTTAATAAGCATATGGAGAATAAACACATGGGGGGAAAAAATATATATTGGTGGATCTAAGTCATGTTCTCAATCATTTTCCTGGCGAAAGAGGTAGCGTATATATAGGTCCAGCCAGAAAATTTGTATTTGGGTTATATACACATGAAATTCTATTATTACTTGCAAGATTCAAAGCAGTTTATTAGAGGTATAAAGAATAATCCAGTCTGATAATGTTGAAGTACTGCCAGGCAAAGACAGAAAGTAGTTTCCCAAGCATAGTTTGTGGTTACCTGAGGCCTTTTTCTAGTTCATTCTTTAGTGTATAACTTTAATTGTTGTAAATGGATGTGGATTCACTGGTTTAGTTTCACAGCCCACAATCATCTTATAAAAGATCAGAGTTCTCACTGCTTTTATACAGAAGAAAGTGCATTTTTATGGGAAATATAATGCACTTTTTTACCGAAGTTCTTCATTTGGTTTATCAAAATGGAACACACTGGAGTTCAATGTTGGTTTGGGCAGTTTGTCAAAAGTCTTGTGAATGCTGGGTTTGGCAATAACAAGCAGTTCTGTTGGTTGAAATAACTGGGAAACAAAATTAATGGTTACCTATCTTCACCATGTTGACCACTTTCCAGCTGGGAATAGGTAAAGCACCCTTCCTGTTGCATCTCAGTCAGTTATGGTTATTCCTCGTTCTGATAGCAAAAAGGGAAGGAATAGCAAAAATCTTTATTTAGTTGTCTCGGGACATTGAATGCGTGCTGTATGAAAAAGAAAACTTAAATTCCCGATTTTGTCCTTTAACTCTTCTGACAGGCACCAAGGTACAATTGTCCATACAAAATGCTTTGAGCTTAATGCTTGTGTACTGTGTTTTATTAAAATGCAGAACAGGTCACACTTTTTTTTAGTACCAACTGATATTTATTTCATCAGATTCCATACATTTCAAGCCCTGTATTCAGACCTTCATATGGCATGAATAAAACCACTCCAGATATCAGTGGGCCATGCAGGTCACTAGTATAAATCTGATTATACAGTATGCCCATACTGATTTGAAGTTTGAATAAATTTTGCAGTTTTCTTCACCTGTTAATGCTCTGTAATGGTTCATACTTCACGCTCCTTTTTTAAGTGTCTTATACTCTTTCTCAAGCAAGTTTGGATGCAGCAGTCTTTTATCAGGTCTGAATAGAGGAATTTCACTTTGTGTGTCTATCCTAGCACGTGCTTATGTTTACTTCAGTGTACTGAGCAGTACTGGACATTTGGGGCCTTTTTTAGCTTAAATGGAAGAAATAGAGTTTGCATGAAATTAAGGCCCATAGCATTAACATTTAAAGCTAACAGTAATGTAAAGTACAATGTACAGTTTTGCAACAACATAGAGCATTCATCCTGAATAAATCTACTTACTTTTTCTGCATGACGTCATATTTAAAAGCTAAATTTCAGTAGCAACGTTTTTTGGTGACAATTCAATATTTTGTTCTTTTTGTGGGTGTTCTGTTTGTTTGCAGTCAGATGAGTGAGCCTCATAGCGGTTTGACGCTCAAATGTGCCAAGTGTGGAGTAGTTTCAACAACAGCTTTGTCAGCCACCACCGCCAGTAATGCCATGTTAGTCCTGATCATTTACATCTTCTTGTTACAAATCTTTTACAGTGCATGTGAGACAATAGTTTGATGATGAAAACTGTGTTTGCTAACACTGTATAGAGTGCTAAGCACATTTAAATACTTTTTAACAAAAAAATAAAGAAATTGCAACTGTGTTTATTAACTGAATACAGGATATTCTGTAGAACATAAAGTATGAATGTTACATTCTTGTCTGTGATTTCCAAGTTAAATTGATTTAAAAAATCCTTAAATGTGTTTTATATTAATAGTGAGCTTTCATTATTTTTTTACAATATTACAATGCTGCTTTTCTCCTTTTTTTCAATAGGGCATCCCTTTGGAGTTCCTGTGTGGTGTTGCCACTTCTAGCCCTGACTTGGATGTCTGCAGTTCTGGCCATGACAGACAAAAGATCAATATTATTTCAGATACTTTTTGCAGTATTTGATTCGTTACAAGGCTTTGTTATTGTCATGGTCCATTGTATTCTCCGAAGGGAGGTGAGGAATGGCTTCCCAGTGTTTCTAAAGGGCTATGCTCCTGTTAAGCTCTCAACTGCTCTTCAGTGTTATATACAGCCTACTCTGTGAAAATATATTTCATGGAAAGAGTAAAGTATTTTATGGTGAGATCTAAGGAACGAGTGAAAGAGAGAGGGCAGGTAATGCCAAGAGCAAAATGTCAGTATAAAACTGTACCAGCTTAATTCAAGGTGTTTTTTGATCAATCCCAAGTACAGTTTATTTTCAAGTGTTAGACTTTCCTAATATTGTGAGTATAGGAAAATGTGAATGTGAAGGCCTTTCTGAAGACCAAAAGCTGTAGAATTTTACACTCTCTAAAACAGATTCAAACACAAAATTATTTCTGCTTATACTGCCCCTGAAAGAGGCCACAGGGAGATGATGTGTAATGTTCATGAAGATATACCGTTCTACAAACTCGGGTACATACTAAGGTTATGGGAACAGCGAGGATGAAGACAGATGAGTGCTTTGAGAACAGTGAGGACAAGCTGGTACCCTGGCTTGCCCTTCACAGCTCAGTGCCACCTGCCACAGGATTCATCACCACTGAAATCTGAGAGCAGAACTCCTACACAAGTGCCCTTTAATCTGCCTCTGGTGACAGCTTCTCTAACCTATCTAACCTGCTAACTAACCCCCCATTTTTATTGAGATGGATTTGAGGGCATAACAGCTTTGTTGGCAGGTCTGCAGTAATGGGGCTGTCTATCAAAAATGAACAGGTGGAGCTGGACTGGAGAGTAGTATCCTGGTCCACTGACATATCTGTGGGTTAGTCATTTATCAGCTTCAGGATATTAACCACAGCAGTAAACTGAATTATTCTGTCCAGCATAGTTCACTGTGACTGACGAGTTGTTTGAAAGCACCTCAGGACTAAAACAACCAGAAAGATTGTTTCAAAAAGGGTTTATTGCCAACTCTCAGTGAGGAATCTCAAACAGTGGTTTCCCTTTCCACCACTGAAACCCTTTAAACACTGAAATTTAGTATATTAATAAAAATAATTATGAATAACATAATTTATTCAAGTCTTTCTGTACTGCACCACTTTGCATGAGCTTTATATCTCTATCCTGCACAGAATGCATAGGTAATTGTCTTATCAAAGATTTAAGTTTTCAATTTTTAAAGAAAAATATCAATAACTTGCAGAAATTGGCACCTTACATTTTTCTGATTCCTTCCCACTTCTTAGTTTTATATTTCTTAGTTTTTATTTCTTAGTCTATATTTCTTAGTTTATGAGCTTTCATGTTGGAAGGGGCTTACTCCTTTAATACATTTTCTTTTTTTCTTCTTTTGACTTTCCTCTTTGTTCAGGATAAAAATAGGTGCAGAATAAGATAATACTCAAGACAAATCTATTTTAGCTAGAACTGTCTTTTAATACCCTTATTTTTTTCAGCATTTTCTTTCCCCATAAGATTTACATCTGTGAAAGAGGGTAGTATCATCTATAACTCTGAAAGTCATCATTTCAAATATTCTTGTAGTAAAATGGCAAGACACTGCACCTATTTTTGGTAAACAATAGTGTTTACATACTGGTTTTGCTGTCTATGAAATTTGTGTATCCACTGGGATATATTAATTAGCTTAGAAAGTGCATACCACCTCCCACTTACTGTCTTAGGGAACAATTTTCATTTTAAAATATATATCTTTAGTTCAAGGTTGCATGTGAAACACTCAAAACCAAAGCAGTATGAACAGCATCATGTTTCACAGAGTCATAGAATATCTCAGGTTGGAATGGACCTACAAGGATCATCGAGCCCAACTCTCTGCTCCTTGCAAAACTTCCTGAAACTAAACCATGTGCCTAAGAGTGTTGTCCAGATGCTCCTTAAACACTGACAGGGTTGGTCCCATGACCAATCCCCTGGGAAGCATATTCCAGTGACTGATCACCCTCAGGATGAAGAAGCTTTTTCTGGCGTCCAGTCTGAATTCCCCTGTTCATTCCATTTCCTCACATTCTAATTCAATTTCCTTGTGTCTTAATTCCATTTCCTCGTGTCCTTTGTAAGGATTCAGAGAGGTAGCAACACATTCTGATGTCATTGATTTTGTCAAAAAACAGACCAAAATTCATGAGAAATTCTAAATGTATCATAGCACAGCACTGTATAAAATATAAGATAAAAAAATTGAAGCCTGCATCAGTGCAGTAATGCAAAAGATTATTCGGAAAAAAATGTATTTTGTCTATTGATGAAAGATGAAAATCAACAGACATCTTCCAACAACTCCCTAAGTCTTGAATTAAAGACAGGTTTCCTACTCTAATGACAGCTCTTTGCTGTAAGTGCTTCATTCCCAGGTAATGTTTTTATAGTGCTGAATTTCTCATAGAAACTGTCTTGTCTGACCATACTCACAGGGAGGACTGTGGTGATAGAGGTGGAATTAGTCTTTTCTATAAGTAAACTCAATTTTCATATGTGTAGGATATCTTGACTGGAACTACTTTTAATTCACTATTTTTAGTGCAAGCAATATGCAAAAATATCTGATTATAAATGTGTTCATACAGGAATTTAGAATCTTCATTGTTTATGTGTAGGCAATCAGTAGTTATGGTTTATTTTATTTACTTTTTTTCTTTAGCAAATCACAGATAGATATAGATATAGATACAGAGAGAGAGATCGTTATATAGATATATAAAATCTAACTGCAAAGAATCATTACTCCCTTTAACTTCTTAGAGGAGTTGTTCCAGCAAGTCAGACTCAGCAGTTACTCATCCCGGTTCTAACACTGAAATTCTAGAAGAGAGGCATTGATAAAGCAGCTAAATAATCTCTCTACATGATATTTTAAAAAAATGACTTCATGAGAAGATTTCCCAGTGAGGTCCGAAAAGCACCAAGGTTTGATTGGGTTCTCCCTTGCCAAAAAGAAGGAGAAGTTTTTCTTCAGTCCTGCCAACTTAGGCAGCAGTAAATGTACAGAGACAACTTATTCACTAATCGGTAGACTATCTCCAGTCAAGCTAATAATAGTGATAGTGATGGAAGACAAAGAAACCTAGGCATGTTGCTGATTGACCTCCTATTTGACAGAACACAGTGAATCTTCTTTAGTTCTCCAGATTTAAATTGCAAACTGGGCAAAACACTTGAGGAATTAATTAAAGTAATATTTTTTGTATGGGAAAAGTAAAGTAATAGAACTGTCTTCAAGAAGAGGAGTAAAACTTGATGCTCTTGAAACAATTTTTGTTTCAAGTCTGCACTTAGTTCAGATTGAAGCAGCAAAGACAGGACTGTTTACTGCAGCAAGCTACTACACAGAAAGAGAGGTAACTCCTGTAAGCTATGTTTCAATCTGGCTCTAGAGAGTCTGGCTTTCTATCTCCAGAGCCCCTTAGGCCAAGACAGTGGCCATCATGCAGTGTGTGCAATGCAGTCTCTGCACTGCACAGGTTACCTTCCAGCTGAAAGAATAGTCTCCTACTTTTGGTTGTCTGCAAAAGCATTTAGCTCTGCCAGTGCCTGTCAGGGAAATCTTGCCAACGTGTTTGTCACTCTTGATGAAAGTGATCTCGGTTATAGCCTATAGGATTGATCTAATATTTATAGCATGCCAGCACAGGGAAAACAATAATTCTGACTGTCAGGAAAAAAAAAATATGGGGTGGAATATACCACCATAAAATTCAAACAAAGAGGACAGCCCTGCTTTACTATGCCTTTATCATCATTACATTAAAAAAAAAAGACAGAGTTCTACAATTATGTATCAAATTCCCATTTTTCTTCTTAGATATGTTGATAAAAACATAAATTATGGAAATATTTGTTACCTTTTCTAGCACTCTGTATTAAAGATCTCGTGTGTCAGGGCTGCATTAGGAAGTGTTTGTCTTAGTTGGCACTATGTGATGTGTCATCTCTTTCTCTCCTCCATTAATTCTGTGTCTTTTGGAAAGAAATTAAATCTTTCTATACTTCTGTTTCCTAACTTCTCAATATAAATACAATATTACTTAAGCATAAGACCTCTTATAGACCATATGAAAATTTTGGAAAAAAAATGCAAAATAGAGTTAGGTATTCTTCCTTTATATTGTCTTCTTAGCCCAGAGACCCTAGGGCTATTTTTCTTCCCTCTCCTTGCTGTTTAAACACCTTATTGGACATTGGAAGATGGTGATGTATGCATTACAGAAAAGACAATGATAGGAGAGGTTAGTGTTGAAGCTTCTCCATCTGAGCAAAATAGTTTGCCTGATCTGCTTGAACACAAGATGCTGTAAAGCTGATTTGAATCACACTCAGTAGCTCCTGTTAATTCTAGTGATGGGAGGAACCCACATGTATTTTCTTCTTTAGCTGTGCTTTGCAGAGTAGAGAGCATTTGGTTTAAATGCATCATTGGTGACTAGAGCCCACATTTCTGTATTGCAGGAGAAAAATAAAAAGTACATGAGTAGGGCGAGGGTATGTTATAAAATCTTGGAGCTGGTTACTGTTGCTAAGGAAACCACTTCTCTGGTATCTGCACATTCATCACATCTGTCTCTCCTGCTCTGCCTGGCTCTAAGAAAATCTTGTATCTTGATGCTAAAAGGAAGGGAGGGAAAACAAGATTATGTTTCAAAGTAAAAGGAATAGAATGTATAAAATGTAAAGACAGCACAGTATTTACATACTCAAACAACAAATTTGAACAAGCAGATTGAGAAAACTAAGCTGGTATTTAGAAAGTTCAACCATTTTGTTTCTGACTTGGAGGAGGACACCTAAAAACTGCGACATATGTCAATATGATGAGTACGGCTACATTTGACATTCTGTTAACATGTTCAAATCATATGCTGCTTGCACTTCAGAAACGCATGCGTATTTAAGAGGATCCTAAAATCAAGATTCACTGCTTAAATACAGAAGATAGTGAAAGTGGGATATGAAATTCTTGAGATCTCTGGAGCTATCAGAACTGGGAAAGCTCTGTGAACACGGTGTCCCAAAAATGAGGAGGCCCACTGCACAGAGTGAGATCAAACAGTATGTCCTGAAATAACAATGCTTTGGAGTCAAGCACCATAAGCCTTGAGATCAGACTCAGCACAGCTGGGGATGCTTTGGAGGGAATTTTTTTTTTTTTTTTTTGTCAATTCACTGTGCCAGTGCTTATCCAAGTGCATAAAACTCTGAAGTGTGACCTAACTTCAGCACTGATAAAGTGAAGGAAGACTTGGAGTATATTTGCAGCAACTGGGAGATGCCAAATTAAATTAACATCAAACTCATGGAAAACCAAGGCAAGTGTAGTGCTTAAAATCAAAATCTAAGTCTCGATCCAGCGATACAGCACACTTTAAATTACCTCATGGGGTAAGTCGTGGTGTTTTTAAATTAATCCAGACCTTCCCACCTTGCTTCACTCTTCTTTCTTCTCTATATTTAGCTTCCTCCACCTGCAACAGTCACTTATCAAGACTTCAGAGCACTCTTACTTATTTAAGGGTTGAGCACTTTAAAATAATGCTTTGTAATTACAAAAATAATTATTTTCTACTTCATTTTCCCTTTTGTGATAGCTCCTAAACAACTTGCAATAGAACATGATGGATTGAAAGAAGACAGCTTTTCATCATGAACAATTAATGATTTTCCTCTTCTGTTCTTCACAAAATGTCCATGAGTAGAAGGAATTTTCTCCCTTTTGATTATTCTGAATATGACATCAATTATTTTTATCGATAAATTAATGTAGTTTTTTATAGGCATTTCCCTGAAAATACTTTTATTTTCAAACAAGAAATCATATCAGTTTGTTTTGATTGGAGATCTCCCAACCAGGTTCCTGTTTTCCAAGTAATTCTTGCAATCAGGTATATGATTCTGTATATCTAATATGGAAACTTGTGTTTCTGTAAACAGCATTCACATTGTAAAACTTCAGATTCCAAAAGTTGCCTTGCCGTCCTTATTGTTGTATGCCTGAGAAAGCAGCAAAATATATTTGCATTCTACTGTCAGCAAACAGGAACAGCATTTTCCTTTTGAACGTGCCTCTCTGTTGAACCACATCTTTCTGACAGAAGTGTTGCATAATAGTATTTCTTTAGATATATGTTCTGCCCAAAACAGAAGTGAAAATAACCCTTCCTGTGACAAGATAATTCCTCAAATATACTGTATTTTAGTGACAAGTCTTCAAATTTACTTTATGGATCATATTTGTAAAAACATTAATTTTTGAGGAATTCCTTTTCTATTTTCAAGAAATTTGTTGCTGTGCAAACAGTCCACTTTCCTTCTTGTGCTCACACTGGAGATGTTTCTGTGGTCTGAGTTTTACTCCTAGAGAATATGCATGAGATTCCCTATATGTGGAATTGGAGGTTGTGACTGAATCAGTAGTATGTTTCAAATAGACTTACTCTTTACAGTATAATTACGAGAGCACCATGTGTCTGATCACACTAACTATTAAGAACTGTCTTACAAGAATCTTATTTTTAATCAACTGGAAGATACATTTTATTTTGCTGTGGTTAGCAGTGTATCTATTAATTCTGTTATCATACCTGTACCAAAATGAATGAGAAGACAAAGCCAAATACTATCACCAAGACAGATTTGGCTTGAATACCATATCATCACTTGCTAATTCTGGTAATAGGTGAATCTAATTCTGTGTTCTTGATGGGATAGACTGACAGAATTTGTGGCAGCCACAAAATATAGCAAATGTAAAAAATGGCAGAAATAGCCATTTATGTTTGTTTCTTCTGATTTATTAAGTGTCGTAAAGAAACCTCATGCATTGCATTCCGTATGGTTTAATTAAATCTCTAATAGGAGTAGATTATATTATGCTACACAAGAATCAGTCGGTATAAAGTATTGTTTTCACAGGTTCAAGACGCATTCAGATGTCGGCTGAGAAATTGCCAGGATCCAATCAATGCAGATTCTTCAAGTTCTTTTCCTAATGGACATGCTCAAATCATGGTTAGCTTTTATTTTCTTCCTTGACTATGAGTTTAGTGTTCCTAGCCAAAAGCAAAAGCTTACTGTATTGTATGTGGCAAGTATGCATAGCTAAAATATTAATGCCATTTTAAAGCATAAGTCTGTTTAGGTCATTATCTGCTTGCTTAAATCTCTTAGCAAGCTTTAAATTATTGGTGTGATTATTTAGTGAAGCACAGTGAATTAATATCTTCCACCAGTGTTCTTTAAGACAAAAGAGTTTTACATGAGAATGTGAAAGTAGTCCAGTAATATGTCGTGACTTTTTCTACTGTTGGTGTAAAGAGTGCTGATGCATTTGGGAGTCTTCCTTTCATGAGGCCTTGAAAAATGTTCTTTTCAAACTAAGTCAGAGAAAGCGCTAGAGGTTCTACAGGCGGAATCTATTTAGTGTGTTGAATTAAGAAGATAGTGAATGACTCAGTATGTCAATTTGGATTAAGTAATATTGTTGGGTAGCATTATTAAGACAACATATTGGTCTCTTCACTTTCAACAACAGTTTGTCATTGACTATAATGGGGACAGAATCAGGCCCTAAAAATATGCAAGGCTCAGCAAAAATGCAAGACTCAGAAAGCAGATGCCCTTCAAAAATGATGACTCAGGAAAAGGCACCTAATGTTTGGACTCCACAAGCAAGAAAGAGATCAGTTTTATTGAACATTTTGCATATAATAAACTTCTTGTGGAAATAAAACAAAAATTAATTGAATTCTCTAACAGAATAAATAGTTTTGTTTAATTGGGAAAAGTGTGCTTTGTTTTCCAACTTCTAAAATTCATTCCTAGTTCCTACAATTAATTTTTGCTCAATGAAATAAATAATAGTTGTTCTATTACAACTAAAAAATTTTATGTTTTTACATAAGTAGTAAGGAATGACAGAATGTTTTATTACAAATAAGCACGTCATAACAAATTAATGAGGTTGCAAACAGGGTGGACGAATTGGGTTACACTTATTCACAGTAATTTGTATGCAGATTATTTTTCATAGTTCTGTTCATAAAATTACTATGGAAAGCTTACTTAAAGAAGATCCTTCGATGAGATGTAAAAGTTATGCTTCCATATACATTAAAAACTACACACTGTATCATTTTATTAAAATTATATATTCTACTTCCACCTATTTTATTTTATTTTTTCTGGTCAGGCAGCATACTTTGAAAACCACCCAGTTATACTTTAGGAAACTTTGTAAAGCTCTGCTGTTGTAAAACAATACACTTCACCTTCTCAGCAACAAGAAACCACTTTTAAGAGACTGTGACCCTGTAAGTAGGACATTTTGGAAGCGCTAGTTGCCAAAAACGTATTGTGGTTTATTTTTTAATTAATAATGGATCTTCTGCTTCACTGTTTCTTGTTACAGACTGATTTTGAGAAGGACGTGGACATTGCTTGTCGGTCAGGTAAGAACAGTGAGAGAATATTTAGCCAATAAAAATCAGGGTTTAACCACTTAGAAAAAATATTTATAAATTCAACCAAAAAGAGAAAATTGACGCCACTGTATGAATACTTTTATTTCACATTCTTACAAAAGGCTTTAACTAGAATTCAGCAGTTGAAAAGTAACCTAAAGTATGATTGTCGATTAGAAGGCAAATAGTTTTGGAAAGAAGACCTCTCTTAACATATTAAACTTTCCTTGCCCTGTTACACAAGCAAATGTGATACAAACATTTTGCTATAACAAAACAAAAACCAGGATATATTAACAGCTATGTATATGAAGGATGCATCAATTTGTGTTCATTTTAAAGAAGGTTTGTTAGGACTCTGAGTGAAATCCACAATATTTTAAGGAAATAGTTTAAGGAAAACTTTAAATTTTATTTCTCAACTTGGGGGTTTTCTTAAAGATATTTCAGTGGTGTGATCCTTAATTAGTCAGCTATGTTTGCTTCCACATATTAAAAATAACACATTTTCAGCAATTTATTTGCCAGCCTTGGCTAAATAAAGTACAGCGTGAAATAAATGACCATTTAAACCCTGCAGAACTTTTTAAATCTAGGAGATATTCCCAAAGGACAGTTCTTCCTAGGGTAGCAGTCCTGCCTAGACACCTTCAGTCTTCAATGAATGGAGAGAGAAAGAGAGAGGGTGTCTTTTTCACGGGGTGAGTCAGGGCAGAAGACTGAGATAGCAGTTCTGCATCACCCACCTGGGGGACACGCTCTCTCTTTGCTGGCTATATGAGAAGCCAAGAAAGTTGATCTCATTAAGGTAAAATCTGGGGTTTCAGTCACCCTCTTTTAAAAAACTGCCAGTTGAGTTTCTTGCAATATGATATCAGTTTTTCCCTATAGATCAGTTTTAATATGCACATGTATTTTGAAAGGAATAGGATAGTACATTGTAACACAAATGCATGTCTGTCACCATCTAGTGCAGACAAAAATCCAGCACTGATCCATGTAGCTCCTACTTCTTACCTTTGATAACATAGCTCTGCAGTATGGGGAACCTTGTCAGAGCCTTGAATGCAGTTATGATCAGGCTTTACTAGATAAGCATTTAAACTCACTTTCTTTTAATGAAAAATCTCGGGATAGGTCATCGTTTGAAATGTCTTAACAAGTGTCACTGGAAACAATGAAGCAGCCACTGAGTTCGGGTATTTGTGCACTATTGTTTAGAAGCAAATTGTTTTTTTTCATAATGGACAAATGAGAGTGAGGTAGGAGAAAGTGTGAGGTAGGAGAGTGGGATGCCTTATGAGCTGCTTGCTATGGAAAAAGGCAGTGAACTGACAGGTACTGGGGGATCTGGGTCATCAGAGCCCTTAGGCAGCTGGAAGGGATGTAAATGTAATACCTGAGATACTTAAAGTTGTCTTTCTGTCTCAGCCCATGAGCAGGATTTTATTGTGCAAACTAGCACTGGTGTGAAATAAAGTATTTTCGACCAGGACCAGAAAATCCTTGCACCTAGCTGCAATAGGCCCAGTAAAAGTGGGTTATGACTCTTCTATAAAACATATTTATATCCTTTATAACCTTTTCAGATGCAGCAAAATATTCTTTCTGATACCAATGGAATTTCTTCCCAATGTGGTAATTCTTTCGTCACTTCTGTTTAAAACATAATTTAACAGAAGAGTTTTTAAAAGCCAATGAAAAGGAACATTTAGGATCTCAGGAACACATGCTCTTGGTTGTAATCTTATGGTAGGTCATTACATTGGATTGACAAAATGATTCTGCCTTACAATCTGTTTGACATTTTCCAGGAGGTTATATGGAGTTAATAATGACAGTACAGATGTCACAGTGTATTTTTTTTTGGAAAACCCTTAATGAGTTCCACATGGCAGGCTTTTGCTTAAGCTGTAAGTCACCTAATATCTATGTAAGGCAGTAGGAATAAAAGAAGGAGTGTTTTTAACTTATATAAGTGACTGAAGCTTAGTCAGAAATCTGTGTCAGTTGTACATGGCAAATTAAGAGATGTTGATTTAAAAACAAAACAGAGCAAAAACAACAACAAAACAAGCCACACAAAAGCCCTTCCCAAAAATTATTTATAAAATAGGAGTTATTAATTGGATAGAAAAAGATTGAAGAAGATGCACTGGTAAAGGAAGCTATGCTAGATAAAGCCTCAAGTAGTGTTAGGCAGACATGGTTTCATGTTGTAAGAATTCTTTTCTCTGACCCACAGTTCTGCATAAAGACATTGGACCTTGCAGAGCAGCTACTATAACAGGAACACTTTCTAGAATTTCGCTGAATGATGAAGAGGAGGAAAAGGGACCAAACCCTGAAGGAATGAGCTATTCAACCTTGCCTGGAAACATCATCTCCAAAGTCATCATCCAGCAACCAACAGGGCTCCACATGCCTATGAGTATGAGTGAACTGGCCAATCAGTGCTTGAAAAAAGACAACAGTGAGCTGCGGAGGACTGTGTATTTATGCACTGATGATAATTTGAGAGGTGCAGATATGGACATAGTCCATCCTCAGGAACGGATGATAGAAAGCGATTATATAGTCATGCCCCGGGGCTCAGTAAATACCCAGCCATCACTGAAAGATGAGAGCAAAATGAATATAGGCATGGATACCTTGCCTCACGAAAGGCTATTGCACTACAAAGTTAATCCAGAGTTCAATATGAATCCCTCTGTAATGGACCAATTTAATATCAATTTAGACCAGCATCTTCCCACCCAAGAACATATGCAGAATTTGCCATTTGAGCCCCGCACAGCAGTGAAGAATTTCATTGCCTCAGAGCTGGATGACAATGCAGGATTATCAAGAAGTGAAACTGGATCCACAGTATCAATGAGCTCTTTAGAGGTCAGTGGTGCATAAACAAATTGCATGCTCTGTTGTTCTAATTATATGATAAGACAATAAATTGTGTCTTGTGTCTAAGGGGTGAAGCTAATGTTTTAATTCAGTATAAATTGTTGTTTGGGATCATACACTGCTGTTCATATTTCTCTTATTATCAGAAGTGTTTATACCTAGACAACAAGACTAAAGTTTCAGAACCAGTCTGTATGAAACAATATAGTTCTGGAGATTTAACATTCCACACGACTGCTGAGGATTTCGTGACCTACCAGGTAAAGTCCACTGGAAAATTCTGTGTTGCTATGAGAAGAAAAACTATTCCTGCAAGATGCAAGTGCTAATCATTGGCCTTACCTGCAAGCACATGCAGTTGAAAATATTTGCCATTTTATTGCTGACAATCATATCTGTCTCAGATATGATAGGTCTGATTCTGCTCTCATTAGTGTAAATCTTGGATTCTTCCATCCAATAGTTTACCATTTACTGATTTAGCTTTGTTTGCATGTGTGTGCAGGCATTGGTACAACTGATGTGTGCAATAGGTACCGGTGGGCTTCATGTGGAGTATCCTAGATTCCAATCAGATTGCAAAAGTGAACTTAAAAACCTTTAAAAGGGTTTCAGTTATTACTACAACCTGTCTGTGGGATTTAAGCATTATCAAAGTGAAAATTATTTAAATAATTTCTTAAGGCCTAAGCGTCAAATACTGTCATTTCTATTAAGCTTTTACTTATGCAAAGCCAGCAGTGAGGTGGAGTTGATTTCGTACCTGGGCCTCCTTAAGAACTGGAAATACATTTCACCAATATTTCAAATATTGTGAAACAGAGAATTTTGTGGGAAAGGCAAATGAGAAAAACATGGTACTCACCCATTCTCTGAAAGAAGTTACAGGTGGAAAAAAATTCTACTGTATGTGCAATCTAGCAGCCATTAGCTATTGCTCTGAAATGATTGGACCCGTCTGCGAAGGGAAACAGAGACTTAGCCTTATTGTTCAATTTTTTAACATGGAACTGTAGCTGACGTTTCATAAATGGTGCATACTTATGGATATTTGTTTTAAAATTGAGTTGAAGTTTTATGGAGAGTTTGGGCAGAAGAATTTAGAATTTCTTTTCAAGAGGTGTCTTTACAAGCTTTGAAAGTGAAATATTTTCAGTGCTGTTTATATTGAGCGTGTACTAAAATAAGTTTTTACAAGACTGGATTTAAGTGAAAAATTAATTGAAAGTGAAATGTAGGGATTTGCAGTAATCAAAAATTATCCACGTTGTGGTTGTTGTTAAAGTGAATATGTATAAGTTCGGACAAGTTTTCAAAATTATGTCTAAAAGATAATGTAAGTGCTTGCCCACTCGGTGCTCAGACAGACAGGCTCTTTCAAAGCAAGTTTGCATTGTTAAAGGAGTTACTGCCCTCAGTTCAGATTTAATAGATCTCAGGTGGTACACAGGACTTCTCAAATTTAATGCAACCCTGAAGCAGAGTAGCTAAGGTCAACTTCCAGTCATGTCCTCTCCCACCTATCTACAGTACTGTCTTTCAGATAGTTTTTGTAAGATATAAAGACTCAAATCCAGTCCAGTTAAGATTAGACATATGGATGAGATATATGAGGAAGGTTCATAGTTCCCTGAGAAGATGGATGTACATTCCCCCATACCATCCACTCTAAATTACTCTCTGGTGATTCTTCTTTCTTTCCATTACTGACAAATGTCATCTAGGACACCTAAAAAAAAAAAAAAAAGAAATGTAAGCCTTATCCAAATTGTAAAAATTGGGACAATAGTTACTTCACCTTACACAAAATTACAGTTTCTGAGGCCTGAAAAATCTGTGAGTATAATGTACTGCTTCTTTACAGTTATTTTAACTGTATTTATGTCATATTTAAAGCTTACCTCTTAAGATGGGATGTACACACCAAATCTCAATCACTATTCTGTATATCCTTTTTATGCTCAGAAGAGACTCATAAGTATGTATTAGAAAATGTACTAAAACATAATAATATATGATAATAAATATTTAGTCTCTTCTACCTTGGTAAACACGTTAGGTTTAGAAGTCTGTATTTTGGTCCTGGAAGCAGTAAACAGTTATATTATTAAATCTCATTTAACACAGCATAATCCCATGTAATATGAAAAAAAAAAAAAAACAGATCTTAGAGCAGATCAGAAATAAAAGGAACTGTTTTGGCTTCTGTGTCTGCCTTTGTGGTTCTCAACTCTGCTTGAGACTCTGATTTTATATACATATAAATAAATTTTATATATATATATTTTTTTTAATGTTCCTATCTTCAATTCAGTGCAGCACATCCTTATCAGAAGATGAAGTAATGCTATATCATCAAGCAGAGAACATGATTGTGTTTTTACATATGCAGTGTATAAGCAAGGGTTGAATTAAAGCTCCAAAATGGTATTGGCTGGAACTGACCAGCTGCATTTACTTCTGTTGCTGCTTTGAACAAAGCAAAGAAGAGAGCTCTAGGGTTTTTGGGGGTTTTTTTTAGAAGATTGCAAGACTTTTCAAAATATAGAGTTTTTCTGACATTATAGAGCAGCAAAACCTGCAGCGGGACGTTCAAGCTCATCCTGCCCACAGTTTTCCTGACTAGACTACCTCTAAAAGGAAAGGTCTTGAGCAGTAGGAAGCTTTCCCCTCCTCTCTAATTATAGTAGAACACAACTGTAGTATCAGCAAAAAAAATGTATATCCTGACTTTTAACTCTGCAGGGAGGATCCATCAACCTCTACCATTAGATATCTAAATTTAGGCATTCCCCCTATAAAATGAAAAAAGGGCTCTTCATATTTGGCTCCCCTTTAGAGTCAATCGAGACAAATAGCCATTTTCACACCACTTTTAGACATCTGCTCCAGGAAGAAGTAAATCACATGCCTCAGTGCAGGTGTTGCTTTTCAGATTCCATAATGGAAGCCAGAATGAGCTGTTCAGACATGAACATCAAAAATGTAGATGTCTGTGATGGTTCGGACTTGGCTCCCTGTCAAATGCCCAACTCCCCAGTAGCAGCCGCTCTCTTCCCCCCTTTCTACTTCCCCCAGGGCAAAGGAAAAAAACTATGCAAATTGAAGAACCCGAAAATCAAGCTAGTTATATAAAAATATATATTTTATGTATATTACAGTTAAGGTGCTATGTACACAGCAAACGGGAATCCAAACATCCCCCGAAGGGATAGGGAAAGGGGAAAAGGAACAAAAGGAAACAAAAAGGGACACCGAATAGATATGTGCAATCAAACCCAAGAACTAGTAAAATAACTAGTAAAACAAATCTCACCACATCCTTTAGAAAGCAGGATTGGCAACACTGCCAGCACTCTCCAAGCTTCCACGTGGCAGGTCAGTGGATGCTGCAGGCCTCAACCTTAGATAAGCGAGACCAACGCAGGGACCCACTGTTCCCGAACTTCGGCGGAAGAGAAGAGGGCAAAGGCCTCTTCTCCCTTCTTATTTATACCTCGATTTACGTAAAAATCATAAGGAATACTGGGAACACTGCCCCTTCCTTGGTTAAAAACTGGTAACCAGGGAAGGCCTAGATTAAAACCACCACAATGTCCTAAATTGTCAGATGAATCCTACAGTGTGCCACAAACTTTCCTCTTAAACTTTTATATCTACATATTTTTTTCCTTAAGAAAATGCTTGGATGGGAACAATTACACGGTTTATTATATATGGAAGAATTTCAGCCTTCAAAAGATAGTCTGAGAATGCTGTAATGCTTACATACAAATATAGCCCGGATAAGTATAAATTTAAGGATGTGCAGATTCACAATGTGCAAATCAGTGATTTTTATTTTATTTAGTATGTACCCAACAGTGCCCATTTTATTTTAGACACAGGCAGGCATACTAATGCATCATAGAGTTTATGAGGTCGAGTAATCAAACATCTGGCTAATCTTCTGCACATCCCTTATACACATGGACTAAAACTGGCTTTGCTACCTTGACATCAAAGTGACTTGGAGTGTTCTCCTTCAGTTCAAAGCGTTTTGACTTTAATGAAGGAAACACTCAATGCAATCTTTTGGAATGGGTTTTGTTTTGAAAGTGTACACTCAGAGTGATGTGCTCATTAAAATGAAATTACTTTGAAGTGAAGTATTGCATTCCCAGCTACTTAGATGCAGAGCAAAGTTGGGAACTTTAGATGCAGAGGAAGAATCTGATGTGAGCAGCATATCTCCAGGATAAGTAATTCATCTGTTTTTATTGTGCAAAAAAAAAAAAAAAAAAAAAAATGGAAGAGAGAGTAGATACCTGCTGCCGAACTGTGTGAAGAGACTTGTATCATTACCTTTGTGGAAGAAGAATGAAGGGTTCTTTCAAGGGAACCACCATTAGCATGGTGTGAGCAGAAATGGAAAAGAGCTGAAAGGAGACAAAGACTTTAGAAGGCAAAGAACATGCAAAGACAGGCAATAGAAACATTTATTAAAGGGAATAAAGATCATCTGCTTTATAAGAAAAGGAAGGAAAGGACTTCACAAATTATTTGCCATGTAAAGGATTGGAATTCTCTTTCCAGTCTCATATCTTCCATCTTTATTTTTCTATCTCAGTTTCTGCTATGAGATCTTTATGTGGAGTAAGTTGATTGTGTGACCAAAATAATCCTTCTCTATTCTGTATTCATTCATGAGAGCTCCTAATACTTTCAAAGGCAGTCAACTCTGTGGTCCTTGGCCAAATCACTGAAAGGGACTTTAGGAAGCAAATACTCCAGCTGAGAAAATAAAGGGATATGTAAAAGATAGTGAAATACAAAGAAAAAGTAAAGATATAAATAAAAAGGAGAAAAAAGACTCATAAAGAAAGGGGGGGAATAATGTAGAAAAATTATTAATAAATAAAAGTTTTAGGAAGAATGAAATAAAAGCAGCATGGAAGGAACAAGGTCTAAAATAATAAGAAATAAAAAAACAGGAAAGGAGAGAAGAAATATACAGTTAAAATAGTCAGTCTCATCAATAAAGTATAAGAGCATCAGGCAAAACAAAAGCAAAGTGGTGTGAAGTCATTTTGATTTATGACATGAAAAATAAAATAAGAGAGAGAACAAAAATAGAGAGATGAGCTCCACTGGAATTTCTTCTCTCTCCTGTTTCCACATTGCATTTATTTTCAGGCATTGTGTATCTCAGACTTCTATCCCTCACATTCCTCATTTCATTCTTCAATAATTTGTGGAGACAGCTCTTGCCAATTTTGTGACTGTCAGTAAAATGAAGTCTAGGCCTGTAACAACCCTCTCTTACTTTCATGTGAGTGAGTCTCAGATTCCTCTGTCTTCAGAAATTGATGTAGTTTATTTTCAGGTTACCATACAGGAGTGCGAGTAGAATCAGGCAGAGTTGATTCTAGTAATGTGAAGAACTGAAATTTTAGAAGAACGGAAATTTTAGTCAGTATTGGAAAGTGCAGCATATATTGCAGACTTCATATTATAGTTGCTCATTTAAGAAATGCTACATTTTGCCCCAAAGCATTCAGAAACACAAAACAACTGGATTTGGTTGATTGAGTAAATACAAATGCAGGCTGCCTTATGAAGAAAAGGGAGCAGCAAGCTACAATAACTTCCCAGTATAGTTTTGAATTGAGATCTCTGAAGTTATGTTTGTGCTGTGTGTTGATGTGCTAAATTTGCTAGCATATTTTAAAGACATAAAATTCCCACATTAAAAAGCTAATTCACTTTTTTCATTAAAATTTACTTGCTTTATGTCTAGCTCACATTGTGAACTAATAGCCAACATAATCTTCTCTTCATAAACTAGGGTGTTTTTCAGTTATATACACACAAAAGGCATTTGAAATCAAAACTGTCTATCCACATTCCATTTTTATACCTCTGAGGGCCAAGAAAGATTTTCCTTTACATTTGTTCTGGGAAAAAATCCTCCCCAGGCTAAAATCTTGTATGTCAAATATAATCGCAGAGTGAATTATAAACTGCTCATAATAAGTCTTTATATTAATGGAAGCATGGTTATAGTCTTTACTATAATATGGTATCTCTGGTTTCAATTATACTTTGCACAATGCAATATATCTTTAGGAGTATCTGCTGTAATTATTCAGGTAGTGGTGTAATGCAGAATAGAATAAGGAAAAAAACAGGCATTTGTCGTTTTACAGAGATGGAGAGGGATTTTATTAGTCATTTAGCGGGAGCAGCTCTTTCCTGGTGCCAGCAGATTAGTGTGTGCTGGTGTATGGAAATTGTTCTTCAGAATTCTATTTTTGTCCCTCAGCAGAGTTTAGAGTTGTTCTGGAATTACACAGAGAAGCTATACATGATTAGCAGAAAGTAAAATTGATTTAATACAAATTACTACTGCAAATATTTTTTCACAGAAGTTCACTTTGGTCCGGACATGAAGGCTGGGAGGTTTTTTCTACTTAAATGGATTTTATCAATTAAGATCAAAGAGCTGTAGAAATCAGAGATGGAAAAAATCTTGTCAGGTCATGTCTTCTGTCAATGTAAGAGCATTTTTTATAGAATATTTCTCCAATACATAGTCAAATTTCACTTTCAAGACTAGAGTAAAAGGCTTCCACTGTTTCCTTAGCATATTATTGCATAGTTACATAAACTTTCTTTATTCCCAGCATGGTCTCTCATTTTTTTCAGATTTTTCCCAGACCAGTTTTGTTTATGTGTTTATATCCTTCTAAGGTTTCTGAACAAGCTTCTGTGTTTGCTTCTTCCAGAGACAATGTTGTATCACTCTTTTATCCTTTCCTCTTAAAAGTATTTTTTGCTTCTCCCCTCTGAAATTTCCCCAGTTTACAGGCACAATTTGGCTTCTGCCAGTGTAGAGCACCAATGCAGAACTGTCACTGGTGTTTTTCAAAAAAGGCTATCACACTCTTTCCTGCTTAAGTTGAGATGTGACCTTTTTTTTGGAAGATTTATAATTGTGCATGGGTTGCAGTTCATTGCCTACCCACACCCCTCGTTTTTTTCAGAACTGTACGACTCCCTGCCACTGAATAACTGCAATGGTCTTCAGCTCTTTAGGTAGTCCCTTTATTACTTACCCTTGCACTTCTCCAGCAGCTGGGATTCTTCAGCTTGGAAAAGAGATGACTGAGGAGTGAATAGGGAATGATTATTCATATCTCCTATAATATAAAATACAGGAGCATCAAATGAAATGCCAAAGAGATAAACAACATAATTTCCTTTGTCGCATTATACTTATTTAAATTGTGGAATTCACTACTCTAGCACATTTTAGATGTCAAAACAAGCTCCTCCCAAGGAAATTCCTAAACTACTGAAGACCTAGGGAAGGTATTGTAGTAGAAATGTCACTTTATACGTGCCCTGAAACATCATAGCAGAACCTGGTCAAATACAAAATACTGTGCTCTACTAACATTAATACTCAAGTGGATCTCCAACCGATCCTTGAAAAAAACCCCAGCTTCCAGTGTAATTATTATTTTGGCTAAAATCTTTCTCAATTTTCCAGGTACATAAAGGGAACAGCTTTTTGAAAAGAAATATACTGGTATTACTGGTTCAGCAACTCATTTGATGCATGAAATTTTCACCCCTTACTTCACTCAGCTGCTGCCTTTTGTTAGTTTTAAGTGTAGAATGAGATGGTTGATTTCTGAAAGCATTTAAGTATGTGTGGAAAACCCCATTCATAAAAAATAAAAAATAAAAAATAAACTTCATATAAGAGAAGAAGTATATATGCAATTGCAAAGTAATTATCTTCATGGGTTAGGCTTTTTATGTATCATACAGAAACTAGGAGAACAATTGAATAAAATGTCAACTTCCGGTTGGGACTGAAGGGGCACTCGTATCCTTATAAGTTTCCCAATGACTTCATGCTTCCAAATATGTTGCCTCTCTCAAAAAATAACACTGCAGTCATTTCAAGATAATGATGTAGTAGTGAGGGGGACCTGATCGTTTACCTAGTGGTGTCAGTGACAATACTGCAAATAACTTTCAGTGTTGCAGGATCACATTCATAACCAGCATCCTTTGGTTTTCAGAAACCTGCATAATTTCACTGCTGCCATTTGGGTGTGTGGCAATTATATACTTTTTATGTCTTTGAAGAATAGACTGTGGCAGCACTTGTACTGTATTTTATAGTATGCAGCCATGGAAAAAAAAGTGAAGCACAAGCACAAAACAGATGTCCTTTGTGAGTTTAAAATAAATGTGTTTGTGATTAGATTCTTGTTGAGCCCAAGAAAAATCCTCACTGAGATAAACCTGTGGTATGACCTGTTTGGTCATAACCGGTGTGAACTAAAAACAAAATTGCAGTAGTTGCCTTTCTCTGACAATAGCACAGTTGAATATGTTGCAGTCTGTTAGATATGTCTTTGTGCCATGTGAACAGTGATAGAGTTTTCTGCTTGCAAAACCTAATAATCCAGCTATGCCAGGAATATTTTCACTGTGGTTAAACAGACTTGAGGCAAAATAAAAATGCTCCAATTTTACAAATCACAGTACCTAGCAATCTATAAATTTCTTCCTAGTTTTTGTTTTACTTAATATTCTCAGTCAGACGATTCAATGATATCTGGTTTATTACTGAACTCTAGCTTAAAAATAGCCTTTTCAAGCATTTTTCAAAGCGACTCCTGTAAATTTCACCTTGTTATTTGCTGTACATGTTTGTTCTTTTGTAACCACTAAACCTTTTCAGTTGTAGATGTGCTCTAATTGTATCTTAAGAATAGATCCTTCTTCATCAGAAATATGTAGATTTCATCAGGTGCTGATTTACAGTGCAGTGATGAAGGCCTATGTCAAAGGTACACTTGTACCGTGGCCCTCTTAATATGAATGAAAAGAAAGAATTTAGCTGCTTTAATAATTTGGGTATAATTTCCTCATTTTTTTCTTGCCTCCAAAACCTTTGTTGTTTCCATGTTTTCATGTTACTTAGTCAGGAAGAGTTGTTTAATTTGTTTTAAAGTATTCTCTTTAAAGTGTGTTAGGTTAAATCAAGCCTTGATGATTAAAGATAACTTCTCCAAAGCTTGTTATTTTTGGTTGGTTTAATTGTATTAGGTTGTTCTTTGATACTGCTTCCCAGCCCTTTAGGCATCAGAGTGTCGACAGTGTTACAGAGATACTCTTCGTATTATTGTGGATTGGAGCATTAAAATTTTACTACAAAACAAGACAACATGTAACCAAGTGGTACTGTCAGAGGCTTAGGGACAAGACATCTCCTGCTCTCTACAAATGAAAGATTTGTAAAATAATTTCTTTCAGTTTCGGGAAAACCAAACAGCTTACTAAAACCTGCAGGTATTTTAAAGCAAATAAAATCAAAGTCAGAGACATTATTCTTCTTGACTTGGTGACTTTGATTTGTATCTCACTGAAGAAATTAGATGCAATTTGAAAAGGTTTCTTTACCATGATTTAAGCCAGCTTACTTTATCACAAAAATTAGGGTTAAAATGTAGCAGTAAGCCTTCTTGGGTTTTTTGGGGTAGTCTCCTTCCTGAAGATGATTTGTTTCCAATCTCATGTTTTTTGCACTCTTTTCAGCTTTTGTAACCCAGCTTCTTCTTTATACATCTCTTTAATCTACCGCAAGACATTTAATTTCCAACCTTAGAAGGAAAAAAGATATTTTTATCCCTTATTTATAATATTTCTGCTTCTTTTTGATATAATTTGACTTTATAATTGGTTTTGTTTATAATCTAAAATATTCTGTGCTAAATTATTTGTGATATGTCTGAGCAATCATATTCTGTTGCATTTTATTCAAGTGATTACTTCACTAGTAAATCATTCTTGCTTTATATCAGATGCTTTGAATCAGATTTGTCATAACTTTAAAACAAAATCATTGCTTTCTCCATCCAGATTGTCATTGCAAACAAACAAGCTGAAGCTATGGCAAGTGTAGATGGCTTTGGCTTGATTTTGCTGTCATTTTTTCCATTAAAATCAATGGAGTTGTACCAATGTACTAAGCGTGATGAAGGAAAGGATCAATTTCTGTATACCTATAAAAATCTAAATCATAAATATGTATAGGTAGCTCTGTAAAAAGTATAAATATGATGATAATTTTCAAATATCACAAAAGTATAGAAATAGATATATTTATACACCAACAGGTTCAATTGCATGCAAATAACATGCACATCATGCATCCCGGTGAAATGCAGTCTGGTTTATTTCAGGGAAAATAAAATTACATTGGTCTAATAAATTATGCAAAGTCATGCATTAATCTTAAATTATCAAGATAAAATCTACATCCTCTTACAGAATACCTAATATATACCTGATAGGGAAACAGGAATGTTATTTAGACTCATTAATATGATTTGGTGAATAGTCCCCTTGTTAATACAACCTCTTTTTTCTTTTTTTTTTTTTTTTTTACTGCTTAATAGAGAAGAAAATCACGTTATTCGGACCTTGACTTTGAAGTAAGTTTACTGAATTATTCCTGATTATTAAAAGCATTTTCCTAAAAGTAAATGTGAAGTGTTCATTTTAGCAGATTTTAGCCTTCTGACATAGTGGATGTAATAGGGTTTTTCAATTAGTACTGTACAGAACATGATGAACAATTCATTAAAAATACTTTGGTGCAACTTGTTTGCAAAATGTTCTGAGATCAAACTGTCATATTGCAATATTAACCATCACGATTTCAGTTTTTAAATTCTTTGCCTCATTTTCATCTGGATTTGTTTTGTTGGATTTTTTTTCCGTTGCTGGCTATCTACCTATTGAAAAAGTGTAACACTTTTGTAGGACAGGATACATCAGGTAGCTTTGTTCAAAAGATTCTTGATAATTTGGTTTATCTCTCTTCAATACTAATTTACGGGCATACGAGTTTCACATCCAAGTAGGGATTATGAATGTGTCAAATTTTGAATGATAAAGTGCTGAAGATGTCAAAGCTAACAGATCACATGCTAAATAAAAACCAAGTTCATATAAGGTTCTTTAGGCTGGATATCCACAATTTCAGACTCTAGACCCTTTTGAGTGAAGAGGTTAAGTTGTGATAGTTATTGACTATTTTGTTCTACCTCAGTCAGTATGATTGGTCTCTTAGAGTTTTGTTTATTTGAGGGGTTTTTTCTCTGATCCCTACCGGAAGGAATGCAACAGTTCATTTTCAAGGGAATGTTCATAATTTATGGGTTTGGGATTTTTACATCGGTTGTCTGTTCATGCATAGAAGTAGTTTGATACAATTCATTATGTGTGTCTCCAGAGAAGCTGAACAAATGTATTCGCAAAGAACCTACAGATCTTGAGATAAATTTGAAAGACAGCAATCAGTATATATCAACCATAAATTCAAAAATTGCCCTGTTTGCATGTGCAAACAAAAGCAATTTTTATTATTTTTTGGGCTGTAAGCACACACACATACTGCCAGATTTCAAATTCTAGTTTGTAGAAAAGAAAGAGGCAGAACTAGCCATAGCAGTGGCCATAGGAGCCTTGCAAGGAAGAAGGGTTTGATTCGATGACCTGCTTTTGCTGAAATACTGATCCTCCATGTTTGATGATGGTTTCTTAGTAGTTTAACATCATGCCTTAATCTCTTGGGTCATTTTGCCCCAGAAACTATAGCTGCCTTAAGTCCTCATGTAATATTTCAAATAATGCACCAGAGAAAGATTCACACAGGAAATGTTAAGGAAAATAAAATAAAATAAAATAAAATTAAATAAATAAATAAAATTAAATTAAAATATTTCCTCAAATATGTTTTAGGATAAATGCATAGAAAGTAAGAAGAAACAGTAGCAAAATCCTGATGAGCAAAACAATTCTAAAATATGGTCAGAAGTTTTATAATTATAGTGATATAAAGAATTCTAAATTTGACGGTTCTTTATTGAAAAGTAGAAATATACTGTTCACAATCAGAGCATTCTCTGTGGACAGGTACTAAAACATTCTTCCTATCACTCGGGAACATAATCTGACACCATATCAATACCCACAATGCAGTATACATTCTCCTCTCAAGAATCAGGCCACCCATTATGTATTTTCTCTTGACTCACATAGTTTCACAGAATCACAGAATGGGTAAGGTAGGAAGGGACCACAGTAGGTCAACTGGTCCAACCACTCTGCTCAAGCAGGGTCATCCTAGAGCACATTGCACAGGATTGTGTCCTGACAATTCTTGAATATCTGCAGTGAAGGAGACTCCACAATCTCTCTGGGCAATCTTGTTCCAGTGCATGGTCATCTGCATAGTAAAGAAGTTCTTCCTCGTATTCAGGTGGGATTTCCTGTGCATCATTTTCTGCCAATTACCTCTTGTCCTGTTGCTCGGCACCACCAAGAAGAGCCTGGATCCATCCTCTTGACACCCCCCCTTCAGATACAAACGTACAATGATGATATCCTCTCAGATATTTCTTCTCAAGGTTGAACA
Organism: Empidonax traillii; assembly: GCF_003031625.1. NCBI lineage: Eukaryota > Metazoa > Chordata > Aves > Passeriformes > Tyrannidae > Empidonax > Empidonax traillii. The sequence goes on from NW_020955814.1 coordinate 144,497, forward strand.
GGTCCAGCTCCCTTAGCCTTTCCTTATAAGAGAGATGTTCAAGTCCCTTAATCATATTTGTTGTCCACCACTGGATCCATTCCAGGAGTTCCATGTCTCTCCTGTACTGAGGAGCCCAGAACTTGGCTCAGCACTCCAGATTTGCCTCACCAGGGCTTAGTAGAGGGGCAGGATCACTTTCCTCAACCTGATGGCAATGCTATTCCTAATGCACCCAGGAATACCATTGGCTTTCTTGGGCACAGGGGCACACTGCTGGATCATGGACAGCTTGTTGTCCACCAAGAGGACCCTGAGGTCCTTCTCCACAGAGCTGCTTTCCAGCAGATTGGCCCAGCCTGTGCTGGAGCCCAGCGTTATTCTTCATTGGGTACAGGACACTGCACTTGCCTTTGTTGAATTTCAGACGGTTCTTCTCTGCCCATCTCTCCAACTTGTTGAGATCCTTCTGAAGGGCTGCACAGCACTCTGGGCTATCAGCAACTCCTCCCAGCTTTGTGTTGTTGTGTATTTAAGATGCTTTACACCTTTGTCTTGACTTGTTGCAATATTGTTGCTTCATGGTCTAATATTTTTAGAATTACTATTAAAATGCAGGAAAATATATTTATTTGTAAAAAGGAAAGGATGAGGCCATTGGGGGTGACTTCTGAGGACGTGAGAGTGGTAACAATACTGTGCCAGTTGCTACTGTGTTTTAGAAGTATGGACTCAGACTAATCCCATCTCACCTCCCTGTTTTATGATTCCTCTGATTATATCTGTAGGCTTTCCTGTATCCTTGCACTTTGCATGTCCATCTCTCTAAGGTAAAACCAAATTAAAAAGCTATAAAATGTTTAAATGGCCACCCTGATTCCTTCAGTCAGTAAGACATCCTGATGAAGGGAATTGAGATAGTATGGTGTGTCCAAAATGCTGCTATTTGGATACCTCAAAGCAGCTTGACCACAAAATAGAATAGAGTCTGGAGGTGAGATCAAGCCAGAGTGATTGGATATACTACTTAAATGTTTATCACTTTCTCTGCTCTGTCTCTGAGCAGTCCCAGCTGGCAGTCTCTGAGACAATGCCCTTCCACAGTTCTCAGGAAAACAAATGATAGAATGACATGGATGTGGTTCTGAGGATAAGAGATGCTAAGTATGCAGTATGGACAAGTTTGGCTCCCTATGTTCTTTTCCTTTTAACACTCTCCCAGCAATGTCTAAACCCTCAATTTCTCACACATGTCTACAGCCATATAAGACAAACACTCAGGCTGTGCCCAGCTTACTAAATTAGGTATTTGAGGGAATATTCCTGGGTGACAAATTTCCAGATTCTATATGGATTAATTTTAGAATGACATTCACTATTTTAGTCTGGATGACCTTTGCCTCTCCAAAAAGTTTTTGAGGGTCATTAGGGAACCAGCACCGTCTGGGAGCCATTTACAATAGACAATTTGACTGTAGATTTCTTATTTGGGAGACTAAGAGAATTTAGAATAATTTAGTATTCACTGGGAACATTCCATGTTAGATGGTGCCAGAGAATAGTCTTGGATATGTTTGACTTAATACTGCAGAGTCATAGTTTCATAGTTTAAAAAAAAAAAAAAAAAAAAAAAAAAAAAAAAAAAAAAAAAAAAAAAAAA